>NC_056730.1:1019127783-1019322783 GCF_019279795.1 Protopterus annectens
TCAGTTACAATAATACATGTAGATTTCTTTCAATTCCATCAGAGTGCACTGTTGATACATTTACACACAGCCAAACCTCACAAATACATTTTCAGCGCAAGCATCTGTACCAGTCAGTTTGATATACAAATGACATATAGTTATTTACAAAATTCCAGCTAGTTGTGTTGGCACAGGTCATACATCTACTGCCATCCTTCTCCTGGCATGGCTGGCAGTACCTCCTATCATTACACCTTCCCCCCCTTTGAAGACTCAAGATAGTTTTTCAAGGTGCCCTTGAGAAACATGGCTTGAGAGAGATAAGTCTATCTGGGAATATGTTACCCCATTCCCTGTCTTGAGATTACATCTGCCTTGGCATTGCTGACCCTAATACAGTGTTGCACTGTCATATCATATGCCTGTAACCTTAGGCTCCACCATAATAACTTGGGATTTTGCTGGCAGGCTCTCTGTAGCCAGAGATCCCCATCAGATTTTTCCTGCCTGCTACTGCAAATATTCAGCACAAGGTCCTCCCTGTCATAGTAAGGTTTTATCATGTTAACATGGTACAGTCTGCGCTCTTTCCTCCTGTCCAGCAGTTCTACCATGAAGTTAACATCACTGACCTTCCTTACCACTTTGAACAGTCCCTCCCAAGCTGCCTGCAGCTTATTATGTCTGACAGGAATGAGCACCATCACCTGCTGTCCCACAATATACTCTCTGGCTCAAGCACTCCTGTCATACCAGACAATTTCTGCTGTTATGCTCCTACCAGGTTTTCCTGGGCTAAGCCCATGAGCTTCCTTAGCCTTGTCCTGAGGTTTAGGACATATGTCACAACAGATTCCTTGTGGGGTTTGCGCTCACTCTCCCACTCATCATAAATCAGATATAGAGGTCCTCTCACCTTATGCCCATACTGCAGCTCATAGGGTGAAAGACCTATGGATTCATGGGATACCGCTCTGTAAGTAAACAGCAGATGGGGCAAATATCTGTCCTGCTCTCTCTTAAACTGGTCTGCAAATGCCCATACCATGGTCTTTAGTGCAGAGTTTAACCTCTCCACAAAACCATTAGTCTGGGGAAGGTTGGGGTGGTCTTTAGGTGCTTCACCACACAGAGGTCCCACACACAAGCCAGCAGGTTTGACATGAAATTGCTGTCCACCCCTATCCACCCCTATCACTTTTTCCATTGTATCATGCAATGGCACTGTCATCCAACCTGACTCGTCCACTAAGCTGCTAGGTATAACCATAGACAATCAGCTAAATTTTGACTATCACATTGACTTAACTATCAAGTCAGTCAATAAAAAGATGGGTGCTCTTTACAGACTTAAGCCCTTCCTTACTACTACTACCCGAGTGACTCTAGCCCAAACTCACCTCATTTCTACATTATTGTATGCCTCTCCTTCCTTTATCAATATTTCTAAAGCTAATCTTCAAAAACTGAATACCGCCTACCACAGTATAGCCTGATTTGCCACTGGCTCTCTATTCCAAACTCATCACTGTCTTAACTTAAAAAAACTAAACTGGCTTGAACTTCCCAACCTAATACTACTACAGCAGCTAATCATCACTTTTAAAATTCTACATCACCCTTCCAACACACCCATACTAAATAAACTCATCACTCCTTATAAAAATCTCACTTCACTTAGATCAGCTAACAAGGTACTAGTTACTACTGTTAAATCTCACAATAAATCAGGAAATTCCTTATTTGCAAACATTGTTGGTTCTTACTGGAATAAACTCCCCACAGAACTGACCTCCCTAGACTCATGTCAGCTTTTCAAAAAACAGATGAAAACGCACCTAATAACTCACTGGCTATGCCCTTGCTCCAATCCTGACTGACCCCAGCAAACTTACTACTCTCTTCAGTCTGCACATGTGCACTTTTGCTCTTCTGTTCTAACTTAAACTGACTTCCACAGTCCCTTTATTTACCTCTATTCTTCTGTTCTCAGTTCTGTTTGACTCCCCTCTGACCTCTTTGATTGTCTGTCTCCTGCTTCTTTTAGCTGACTTCCTATAATCCTGTTTTACCTCTTACAATTCCTCTCTAACTTTTATTTCCCCCTCTCCTTTTCCTACTGCTAGTTCCTAACCTCACTAAGTCCAGAATTCCTGTACCCAACAGTAGCCGTACTTTATTTTCCTTTCTCTTTACGTCATTCTTGCCTTTATACTTTCTTTAGCCTCTAAAAATCTCTTTACACCACTAACCTGCATGTTCACACTATATTTTTAACCACTTTTATACTTACAACTAATACCTACTTGTTGTTCATGACTAACTACTATGGATATTTTTCTACTTTAAATTGTTATGTTGACACTGAAACTTTTCTCCTCAGTCTCCGACTGAATTTTAATTGTCATCTACTCAGGTTTTTACATCAAAAACGTATTTGTACTTGTATGTAGCCGTATAATACTATATTAGTTTAGTTTCATTTGTATAGTTAGTATTACTAGTTACTTTATAAACTGTAGTGTATTTTAGTTTTTGATAGTGGAGCTTTTCTCCTCGGGCCTCTGCTGAAAATGGACATGTATCCAGCCAGACTAGCCCGGTTAACAAATGTAAAATAAATAAATAAATAAATAAAACCTACCCCACTGAAAATCTCTAGCAAAGCATTTGCTACCTACTCTGCCTCAATGGAGGACAGACCCAGCTCCTCATGATATCTAGCAGCATAATCCACTACCACCAGGATACACTTCTTCCCTGTGAAACTTGGGGTACTCAGAGGCCCCACAATATCCATAGCTACCATCTAAAATGGCTCCAAAGTCACAGGCAAAGGTGTCAAAGAATGTTTCACATTGTCTCCTGCTTTGCCTACATTTTGCCATTGCTCATAGATCCTGCAGTACACTTTTATATCCCTGGCAATCCTAGGCCAGTAAAAGTTCTGCTTAATATGTCTCTTGGTATGCTTTATGCCCATATAACCTGCAAAAGGAATGTCATGGGCTATGGCTAGAGTGCCAGATGGTAGGCTCTGGACAATACCAACTGCCATATTACCTCACCTTCTAGCCCTCCCTCGGGGGTCCACTCTCTATACAGTAACCCTTTGTTCTAGTATAAAGACTCCCCTTTTCCTTGAGAATCAGGGGCCTCCCTAGCTAACTCCTTGAAGACTTGTGATGTAGGGTCTGTGAGCTGAGCCTGTCTCAACTCTATATTTGTGACTTTTCCCAGCTCCCCTTCCACAGGAAGTCTGGTATCTTCTGAAAGTGGTGCCTCACTGTCAACCTGGGTACTACCACTCACCTCTGCCCTTGCAGTCACCCTGTCCAAGGGAACATCAGTACCTACCAGCAGCCATGGCTCATCTTCAGGCTCACTGCTACAGCGTAGCTCCCTCCCTGAATTGGCCACATCATCAGTCCTGGCTTCAGGAATGCAGTCTGTCTGGGTCTCCCCCACACTACCAGACCCACATGCCTGTCTCCAAGCTTGAATGGGTGTCAATGCATGCACACAAGATACTGTATTATCAAAATCATTCCCTATCAGGACATCTGCAAGGATATCTTCAAACACACCTACCTGCTTGCTTCCTTTTCCATCCTACCAGTCAAGGTGAACCCCTGGCCAAAGGCATTTGGAATGGGATCCTTCTTAAAGGTCTAACTGGACTGGACTGCCCAAGGAAGTACCACTCCTCTGTAACCACTGCAGACTTCACAATGGTTATATCAGAGGCTGTGTCTCTCTTGGCAGTGGCCTGTTTTCCATTCACCAAGATAGGATGCAAACTCTGGCAGTAGTTTGGTACCCCTATTGTCTCCAGACAACTTACCACTGTCATTCTGTTAACCTCACTTGCTGGATCCCCCGACTTTTGTTCTCCACCTTGTCTCAGTGGACATCTATATGCTACATGGCCCCACTGCTTATATTTAAAACATTTAACCCTTGATCCTGGCCATATCCCTGAACTAGTGGTTTCCCCTGTTCCTAGCAGACTCTACTGGGACAGTTTAGGCTGCCAACCATGGGTTTTCTTATATCCATTACATTATATTATTATATATTGGATGGTGCAGTGGTGCAGCGGTTAGCATTGTCACCTCACAGCAAGAGGTTCCCTGGTTCAATTCTCAGCTGGGGTGCCTTGTATGTGGAGTCTGAATGTCCCCCCTGTGTTCATGTGGGTTCATGTGGGTTTCCTCTGGGTGCTCCTGTTTCCTCCAGTGTCACAAAGACAAGCATCTGGAGCATTTCTCCCTGGGCTTCCACTGAAACTTGGCTCATTCCAAGTTAGACTTTCTCAGTAAACAAATGTTAAATAATGAATAAAATAATCCATGTGCATCACTGAGTATCAGTTTCCTGTGCAGTGATGCCCTGCTCATTAAGTAGAGATCCAGTTTTCCCCAGTTCATCTGCAAAGTTGCATTCCCTGTCTGCCAACCAGATTCTCATGCCCTCAGGCAAAGTGCTAAGGGCTTGTTCCCTCACAAAAAGGTCTGCCAGCCCTTGAAAAGGGGTGACCTGACACCCATTCACCCACCTATTAAAATAAGTGCTTAACTCAGCAATATAATCACACACACTTTCATCAACTTTGCATCTATGCTCACAAAACTTTTTTTCTGTAAGCTTCAGGTGGTAACTTAAAGAATTGTAATAAACAGTGCTTAACTTTATCATAATTGGAACAATCAGTATCAGACAATTTGGAAACAATATTTACAGCTTTACCATGGAGTAAGGGGATACCTTCTTGGTACTGAGAAAGATGTTTACCGACCTTTATTGCTTCTGGGGTATGATAACTCCCTTCCCGATTACTTCCATGACCTTGGCAAAGAGGCAGCATTTCCTTCTCATGTTGCCTCTGCCTCTCATTTTCTTTGGCTTCCAAATGCCACAGTCTCTCTGCTGATTCTACTTCACCTACAAGCACTCCAGTCCATCTGCTGATTCTAATTCCAAATGTTTGGACTCCAGTTCAATTCTCTTTAACTCCAGATGGATTTTTAAGTCCTCTGAGGAAAAGTTGAACTGTCCTGTTTCTGAGAGGTGTACATCCCCAATGCCAGACTGGTTATCTTCCTGGTTGCTGGTCTGTGCTGTAGCTGTGATTAATGCTGCTATAATTTCCTTTTTAATCAGGTTGGCATGCACCAGTCCTTTGGCTTGGCACATCTTATCCAATGGGTTCCTTGTGAGCTTGCCATAATCATCTGCCGATATCCTTGCCTGCTCTCAAGCTACCAAAAAGTAAATAAATAAAACTCTGAATGTCTACTTTGCGGCTGCTTGAGAGTACACTTTTTCTAGTGACAACTGCTTACAGACTACAGGCGATTAATTAATATTCACACTACTGCTCACCAATATGTGATGTGGTATGATCCCACTACTGCAAATCAATATGTGACATGGGATGATGGTCCCACCACTGCTAACCAATATATGACAAGTGACGATCCCACAACTGCCACCAATATGTGATGACCACTCTATGGGCCACTAATCAAGGAGCCAGAATCCTCACCACTGACACTGGAGAGTGACGTGCACTTGGTATACAAATGGATACACTCAGTATTTCCAGGTGCAGGCCTCTCTTCATCAAACATAATTTCCCTTAAGAGCACACAGGGAACACACTCAGTCCAGGATTTGGATCCCTCTATATCTATTTCCCTCCAGGTTCCCAATAAGATTCCCCACAGGTACAGATGTAGGGTTAGGCCCTCAGCCATGTGTCCAAGCCATGGGCTCCAGCATCCTCTCTGTAAGCCCAGTCCTTGGTGCCCCTGATTCCAGTAGCTGACACACACACACACACAGAGATTTGCTTCTTCACACACACACCTGGGAAAGGCTGGCACAGATTTAACTGCTGTGTCCTCTTCTGCCTATAGTATAAGGTAGTTATCACCACCATCAGACACTCCACAATCAGCTACTCTAAGGCTGTTAACAAAGGGAGTGTCCAATTATACTGTGTAATGTTAATAATACAAATGGTAGTACTTGGCCAAGATGGCTAGACCTTCTTGAGTGGCCCACACAGTGTTACCAGATAATTATAAGCACTCTCAAAGGTTAAGTACATTCTACAGGGACCAGCCAAAGTAAAAGTTTTAAATATATTTAATTAGAAATAATAAAAGAGCATCAAAATACTGAATATATATTCACAGTAAACCACAGAGTTTAAATCATGAGAAATATTGAAAATAACATAGATGGACAAGCTCAGACAAATAATGAAAAACAGTAGTAAACTAATCTTGATATATATTCGTTACTGATCTAAAGTAATTACTTTTCCCTAATAACTGCCTTGGGCAAGGAGAGATGAACAATGTGAACAGTCTATCTAGTCAGGCTCCCAGATAGATTACTCTCTACTGAGAGATTACTGCCTGTAAAATATAATATCCAAGATGACTTGCAGAATGACTTCATCTGGTCACCTGACTCTAGGTTCTCACACTATTCCCCTTTGAAGCTGAAATAGGAATTTAGCATAGACAGCTACAATGCACATCTAAATGTTTATGGCAGTGCCCTGGAGCTTCCCTTCTTTTACTGAGCTAATGAACAAAGCCATCTTCCAGACATAATGTCTCCAGTCCTATTTAGCACTGTGGGGTGCCATTTTAATGGTTTAACAGCTCCTTTATATTTTTCTTATTTTTCTTAAAATAAGCCAGCTGGTTAGCATTTTGTTGTCCCAATATCCTCTATTAAAACATATACATTTAATTCAGTTACAATAATACATGTGCATTTCTTTTCATTCCAGTCGGGTGCACTGTTGATATATTTTAACACAGGCAAACTTCACAAATACATTTTCAGCACAAGCATCTGTACCAGTTTGATATACAAATGACATATAGTTATTTACAAAATTCCAGCTAGCTGTGTTGGCACAAGTCGTACATCTACTGCCCTCCTTCTCCTGGCATGGCTGGCAGTACATTCTATCACAGAAGGGAAAACGTTTTGATATACTTGGGTGCTGTTATGTATGAAGTGTGGCTATGTGTGCATGCCTTGTTAAGTGGTATGGTTATGGAATGGGTGTTTAATAACCTAATGTGCAGGATTGGGGTTAGTGGAAAGGGTAGGGTTAGAATTAACACACATGATGCTATTTAGTTTCCTTTTTGTGATTAATGTCAGCTCAGTAATGTATATTTATACTGTGTTGTCAACATGCTTGGAGTAATATAATGAGTTACTGAGTTTCTCTCTAAATACATCTGATAATTAGTAATGCATTCATATATTTGTTTAAGCACCATCAAGTCTGGCTAAAGTGATTTAATGTTTAAAGATTGACAATTGCTGGTGGAAATGAGGAAGTTTGTGTGTGTGTGTGTGTGTGTGTGTGTGTGTGTGTGTGTGTGTGTGTGTGTGTGTGTGTGTGTATTTGAAAATTTGCATTTATTTAAAATTTGTTTACTAGATAGAACACTGATCACAAGTGACCAGTTTCAGTCTCATCCCAGGAATGAAAAGAAATTCTGAATTATATTTAGTGAGAGAGCAGGCATGTAATGAATGTTAGCTAATACCATTATCAACTAGCAAAAATGAAAAAATATATATATGCAGTTGTAATATACATCATTTACAATAAATATATCAATACAAATCTCATTTATAAAGTGAAGTGTTTTTATGTTAATTACAATTGTGTGTTGCCTAAGTGGACATGTCAGGCTAGTTGAGCATAGTGAAGGATGTTAAGAGTTTGAGTAGTTGGAAGGTGATCTTATGTTAAAGGAGCCCCTACAGACTCAAAAAATATGTTTATTGCATCATGGTTTGGTGTTTCCTACTTTTAATACTACTCCAGGACTATTTATAGGTTTTAAATATTTTTATATTTAATGTCTGAATCTGACCACATGGGGTCTATCATCTTGAAGTGATCCTGACTCTGCTCTAGGTATTCCACAATGCAGTGCTTGTCTGTAAAAAAGTACATCATGCAGGTGTCTTTTTTCCTAAATCTCCTGTCACTGTATTGATTTTACTGCATACAATGTTGTCTTTCAGTCAGTTTTAAGTAACATTTCATGCCATTCAATGACTACTTAAGACGCAAACAGTGCAAATGCCACAGAACAGCCTTTCAAATTGCTTTTTACTGCTGCTTTTTTTTAGACTGGCTAAATTGCAGACTTTTATGAAGCCTAAACTATACTACTTTGACTCATCTCCCATCCACCCTCACACCTAACTTCCATAGTTGTCAAAGTGCTAAGGGTAGTTTGAGCTGTTAACTGCTGTGATTTACGGGTCTATAGTATATGAATGAAAGTTCATATAATCAAATGCTGTAAACAGTGAAAATGCCGGACTTTGAACCCTTTATTGTGGGTTGTAGGGGGCTGTGCCCCACACGCCCCCACTAATTATATATACCGACTCTGAGATCACACTACAGTGAGGAAAGGGCAAATTTCTCAATCTTCACTGTACCATAATCTCACAAAAAACACATTGATGAATGACATTTTTATGTATACAGCCGCTCGATATTTTGGACTTTCATTCTTCTAATAGGAACCCATGAGTTATAGCTCATAGCAGGAGACTTGACTCATGTACTGTTTTCTTGTTCTAGCCTTTGCTTTCTGTATGGATAGGGGAAGGACCAGGGAACTGACATCACAGCGTGGGTAGGTTTTTATGACGGTCATGGTGATGTCAGTTTAGGGATGGAATTGGGCAGAAAACTATTTGTATTCATTGGCATTGATGACATCAGTGAACTGGAGACTGCAGAAAGCTTTTCCAGGGCAAGATAAAAGGTTTTTGAAAGTGAAACCACCACAGTACAGTAAGGTACTGTTCTAGTGAAGAAAAACAGTTGATTTAAAATATTTTAAATGCTGTATTATTGTTTATTCATGGCAAGGACTGTAAATGGGGGGGGGGGGCAGAGAAGTTGAGCATTTAAAAAGAGAATTCCATTGTTGTCCTTTAAGTAAATGTGAGCATGAAGTGTGTATTAGTGCAATAGAACATGCCATATGAGGGACAGTAAGAGTGTTAGCAGTAGCTGGAGAAAGACTGATGCAGTTCAGGTTAGGTAATATGGTTGGAAGAGAGGCAATAACTCTTGGCTGATGAGAGGAAGTGAGCCTTTAGCAGAGTCCTACATTTAGGGTAAGATGAGGAGTCTTTTGTTTGTGTGTAAATACTTTTTTCAGAGTTTGGACCTTGCATAGAGAAGCAGTGATCTATACAGAACAGTTTATTTTTTTGGGGTTGCAGTGTAGGGGCAGAATGGTTGCACTTTCTAAGGCTGTAAGAAAAAAGCTATCTAATTAGTTTAGTTGTTAGAGGATAGAAGGTTTGGTTGACTAGGAGTCTGAATAGTTGGGATTTTAAGAGACAGTCACCACTTTGCTGAGCAGGGGCCCATTTTGCTTTTTTCAGTGTTTTACAGTACTGCTCATTTCAAGGGCAGTAAAAATTCTACAGCTTTTAATGGCTGTTGCTTGAATTTGCTGAGTTTATTTTTGATGCTGATGCAGGGCTGTATTCAAGCTGGGGAATAAAATGCCTTTGCTTATGGATGTTCTGGAAGGTTTAGTAAGAAAAGGGGAGAATTTATTGGTCAAAAATAGCAGGGAGTTAACTTTTTCCACTGTGTATTTCAGATGGAGGAATAATTGAAGGGAGTGATCAAGCCAAATGCCAAGGTATTTAAAAGAGAAAGTATTTTCTATGTGGGTGTTTTTGTGGTCATAGGTATCCAAAGATTTTTGTGTTTTGTGAGGTGCCAAATATCATAGTTTGGGTTTTGTTGGAGATGAGAAGGAGGCTTTTTTTGAAGGTTCAGTGTATTAGGGCTTGGAAACCCACTTTCAGGTCTTTCTGGAGTTTGGTACTGAGTTGTTTGTACAATATAGTACCATATCATCTGTGTGAAGTATGAGGGGGAGCAACAATAGGTCAAAGGAAAGTTTATGAAGCTAGATAATTGTATAGGAGCAAGTATGGAAACTTGTGGTATTCCTTTTACAAAGGCTGACTGATTGTGAAACTAAAGTATGAATTTTGACATATAAGTGGTAATTGATGAGGCAGTCTTGGAACCAAGTTAAGGAACTGGGACTTATGCCTATTTGTTGTAGTTAGAGGAGGATGTGATGCACAGTGAGGTTCAAGACATCTGTAAGGTTGATAAAGATGGTGCCAGGGAGCTAGCCTCTGTCAATAGCAAGCAGAGCTGTAAAAGTATTCTGACTGGACCAGAATCAGTGTTGTTTATGGGAGAGGAATTGTAGGTAATAATGTATTTGGAGGGCTAAACATTGGTATTTTTCAGCAGTTTGCCCAGACTGGGAACAGTGGAGATTGTCTTACACTGAGAAGTTTTGGTGGGGTTAGATTTCTTTTAGACTCAGCTGATAATGGAACAGTGTTTTCTGTTAGACATAGAGTGTATATGTATTGTACAGGAGTTGTGAAAAAGTCCCTGCAGTCATATGTGAACCAGGGATAAAGTCCATCTTTGCTTGGTGGGTTGTCAGGTCTTATTTGTTGCAAAAGAGTTTATGTCTGTTGTTTTGACTTGTTTGAAGTAAAGCTGAGGACTGTAGAGAGGTGATTCTATGGGTGATGGAGGGGCAATGTGAGAGTTTGAGATTGTGGATAGGTTGGAAATTTATAAAGGAAGTAAGAGGGAGAAAATATAACTATTGTAAGTTGTTTGGAATATCTCTTTCTGTGAGTCAGTTCACTGCATTCCAGAACTGCTTTGATGAACTGGACGTATTGTTGCCTCTTGCTAGGGAAGGAGTCATTTTTACCACATCTGCCAGGCATCATCTCTAAGTTTTGAAAGTGATTTCCATTTAGGAGTTAGACAATAATTTCTTTTTTGTTTTCTTGAGTCAAGAAATTAAAAGGAAGAATGTGTCTTGAAGTGATTTTAGTGGACTGATGAGATCTTCTGCAGCAAAATTAGGGTTGTTTAGGGTTAATAAGAAAGACACTCTGTGCTGGAGAGAGCTTCATTAAATTTTGATGTTTCAGTCTGTTCTAGGCCTGAATTAGATTAATTTAGGGGCAAGTATTTGTTTTGGGGGTCTGCATTTTGTGAAGTTCAGCTGATGATTAGATCTGGAAAGGAATTATTGTTATTGGTGACATTAGGTCATGTGGGTTGCTGTGGTTAAAGTTAAACAGAATACAATTGATGTCATACTGGATGGACTGAAACATATTTAAGATGATGTCACCTAAGAGAATATGCTGTTTTTTTGTTTCCTATCTGGACAGTAATTTCTTGACTTAATGTTTGGCATTTACTATGTGATTGATTGACTGATACTGATTATCTGACTATGAACAATACTTCCTGTGTAGCTAAAAGTCTACTTATGCATGTATTGTGATTATTCCCATGTCCACATTGTTACAGCTTTTTTTCCAAACATCTTTATTAAATGTACACATATGAGAAAAGGCCATCTTACATTTATATAAATGAAAAACATACAAAATATCACTTTAGTTGCAAACAGTTTACATGACAGACACCACTGAAACAACTGTAGTTGTAAACATTATACATCACTTTTAAACCATCCAGTCATTGTCAGTTAAGCATTATATAACTAATTCAAATCCTGCCTTTTAAACCTTGTTCCTGTTCTACATTTATTTTTCTCACAATTCCTATTTTTTCCTATGTAGTTTGCTCCTTCCCTTTTCTAAAGATCCCAGTACTGGCTGTTTTATCTCTGTTACTATATTCACTACTTTTAGTAATGTTGGTCTAGACTTTGATTTCCATTTTCTAGTAATTGATTTTTTGGCAGCCACCATAATTAGACTCAACAAGGCTTTATTATGTCTAGGCAATTCCGATTCTGTAGCATAACTCAAAAAAAATAATCTCCCCAGTCAGTCCAATCTGCTCACCCAGCATCTCCGACAGAGCGGTCCGCAGGGAATCTCAAAAGTCTGCCAGTTTTTGGTCTAGTTTTAGCTTCATACAACAAGCGGTAGTTTCTCTACAGCACAGAAATCATTTTCTGTTGTATTTTGGATGTAGGCAATTGTTGCTGATTTCCTAGCTTATTTTCTTTTTGTTTTCCTGCTTATATTAAGTGTGGATGCTTGCTGTTATCTTAATTGAAAGGCTCCAGCATTCTAAGCTCAGAACACATGATCTTATATTTCTGTTGTTGGAATTCTGATCTGATTCCTCATTTGACAAGCAGGAAAATATTGTTTTTCTCTTGCATTTATATTAGCTTAGATAATTTACAGTCAAGTGCTATTTTATTCTGTAATTCTGTGCATTTTTTTCTGTTTGTTTAATAAATACTTTCCTCTCGCCAATCTCTCCTTCCTCTAGTCCTCCCTTTCTCCTCTTACCGTCTCTTTCCAGATTATCAATCTCCAGTTATACTCCCTTTTCCTCATCCTATATTTTTTCCTTCTACTTGATGCTTCCCTTTTGTTCTACCAAGATTCCTTCTCTCTAACTATCCTTCTCCCCTAATATCCTTCTATTGTCTTCTCCCCACTCCATCATGCTGTTCTGATAAACTATTCTACTATCTCTTCTTTTCTTAACCTCTATTCTAACTTCCTATCAACACCATCTCCTTCCCTTCCCACCTACATTTTCAATTCCTTCACCACACCATACCAAACTCACACAGTATGTTATAATACCTAGCCTCTTCACCATCACCAATCTAGCACTAGACACATAGAGTCACACTCGTGAACATACTTCACTACAACTTCTTCGTAAATATACCAAACTTACCCTCAAACATCTTAACCCCATTATTCATTTAAACACTAACCTCAAACATAGCAGAGACAGCCACCCTAACCCAGGTCCCAAGAGTAATCCACACTTCTCCATACAACTACTACATTAATATCACTCCCACCCCCAATAAATCAAACCTCTTTCTTCTAAACACGAACCTCAGAAGTCTATCAAATAAACTACACAAATTTCATTTAACACTCTCACTCTATGCTCCTGACATAGCAGCTCTGACTGATAACTGGCTAAAGCCCAACATAAGTGACAGTGAAATACTAACCCAAGGCTATGACATCCACAGAATGGATAGACTAAACAAATGAGGTGGAGGCAGAGCTATCACCTATAACAATACTCTCAACCTGCAACTCCTTGAACCTAACCCTCCAAAATTCAATAACGCAGAACTGCTATTTACCAAACTTGTAATAAACTCCCAAAAATCTTAAATTATAATAGATATCTACATCCCACCTGAAAACAATCCTGCCATAATTGAGGACTTTCTCCACTCTTCCCTTACATTCTCCCAAGAAACTATAGTTATGGGTGACTTTAACACAGACTGGATTACTTTTTCCACTGACAGCCCATCAAATTTCATGCACCTTTATGGAGTCTCCAAGCTTATACAATCTACCCAACTAGAGTAGAAAAAACAACTAATAGATATTCAATACTAGACTGGATATTAACCAACAAATCATCACACACCTATCACTCAGGTTGCCTCTCAAATAGTATCAGTGACTGCCTACCCACCTGCCTGGTTACACAATGCCAACATATCACCAAGAACACTACATTCAGACAGATATGAAACAAAAAACACTTTTCACTGCAAACATTCTTAACTATACTACAACAATGTGACTGGTCCCCACTATTATTACTCCCACTAGAGGCACTGTATCGTACTTCAAAACCACATTTCTAGACATCCTAAATAGCTTAGCACCTTCTGGAACTATTAGGATCAAGACAAACTATGTTCCCTGGCTAACAAAATAAACTAAGCTATTACTCAAAAGAGTGAGTAGAGTGAAAAGGATGAGTACTAGTTTGTACAAACGTTTGGGAGTTCTAGTTTGTACAAACGTTTGGGAGTTCTATAGCATTTTTGAGTTGTGAGAAATGTGTACAGAGGTAGATAGATGGTCAGTCTGTGTTTTTGTGGCCAAGTTATGTATTGGAAGGTTTATTTATTTTATTTTATTTTACATTTGTTGACTGGAATAGTCTGACTGGATTCATGTCCATTTTCAGTGGAGGCCCGGGGAGAAAAGCACCAAGGTAAACAGATACAATAAAAACAACGAAGACATATTACAGATATGGTATTGACAAAGAGTACATAAGCAAACATGAATAGACAGTTCACAGGTTAGAATTACATTTTCATATAATAAAATTATACAGTAGTTTGTTTATTACATTATTCACATTCATGACGAGAGTTAGCCAGACTTGTTGCAGTGGCAAAGCTAGTTTAGTGCCAGATGTTGTTTGAGTTTAGTTTTAAATTGGCCTAGGGAGGAGAGCAAAGTAATATCAGCTGGAAGTAAGTTACAGGCTCTGCCTGCAGAGTTTGCAAAGAGGGATTCACCAGCTGCATTGTTAATTTTGATTGACTAAATTAGTAGTCTGTTTGAGGAACGAAGCAGTCTCGGATTGTTATAGGGGGTGATACTATTTTTAAGAGCTGGTGTATTATCTGGATTATAGAGGATTTTATTAGCCATAAACAGAAGGTTATATTGGGTTAGACTGGGAAGTTCTAGCCACCCAAGCTGGTTAAGGTTGATGCAGTGATGTGTTCTAAAAGGCAGGCCAGTGGCAAACCTGGCAATGTGATTATAACAGGTTGAGAGTTTATTAAGTACAATCTTGTTTAGATTAGATAGAAGGGGGGAAGCATATAGAAGTGTTGAAAGTAGGTGAGAGCGAGCTATGGCAATCTCAGCTGGAGGGGTTAGGAAGGCTTTTATTCTATACGGTGACCCAAGTTTTTTACTGATGGTCTTGATCGATTGGTTTACATGTAGGTCAAATTTTAGGCTATTATCAATAATGACACCTAGTAGTTTTGTAGAGGGGTCAGGGGAGATTATAGTGCCATCTTTTGCATTTATGGTAAAGGTAAAAGCAGCAGACCTTTGTGCTGGTGAGAATAACAGCATTTTATTTTTTGGGGGATTTAGTAACAATCAACATTCAGAGAGCCAGTTTTCTATAGTATTAAAGGTGGACTGGGTAGCAGACCTCAAAACTGTAGGAGATATAGCTGAGCAAATCAGGGTGGAGTCATCAGCATATTGAATACAGCTGACATTTGGGATGACAGTATATAAGTCGTTAATAAAGATGGAAAACAGTAGGGACCCTAATATGGAGTCTTGTGGTACTCCTAGGGTGTTAGGTAATACGTTAGAGAGCTTGTTCTGCCAGAAAACAGCCTGCTGCCTCCCATTGAGGTAGGATTTAAACCATTGAAAAGCTATAGAATCTAGACAGAAAGTTTGCAGGCTGTGAATCAAAAGTTGGTGGTCCACCATGTCAAATGCCTTGGAAAGATCCAAGAAGTGGGCTGACGATATGTGATTATTGTTACGGTTATTGTTGATGGTATTGACAAAAGCTAGTAGAGCTGAAGTCGTGCTGTGCTGTGGACAGAAGCCGTGTTGGGTATCAGCCATGAGGTGATTCTGGATTAGGTGGTGCATGAGTTGTTTGTGCATACATTTTTCCATAATCTTTGCAAGTGGAGAAAGTATGGTCTATAATTGGAGAATTCAGTGGAGGAACCTCCTTTATGCAGTGGGATTACGTAGGATGTTTTCCAAATAGTGGGAATTTTCGCCTCTGCTATGGTATGATTAATTAGTATTGATACTGAATAGGCAATGGCATCAGCTGATTTTTGAAGGTACTCGGCAGGGAGTTGGTCAGCGGAGAGTGTGGTGAGTTTTAATTTTTTGATCAAGGTACGGATAAGTGACATGGACACTGGCTGGAAGCTGAACAAGAGTAGGTTTATAGGGGTGGTACTCTCAGGGCCAGGGGAGCTAGGAGGTAACTGGCTAGCTTGGGCTTGAATTGTCTCAGTTAAGAAATGGTTAAAACTATCTGAAACATCCTCAGTGGATTTATCAGTGGTAGCAGAGGTGATAGGGGTAGATATTTTTCCAGGATGAAGTAGATTATTCAGACCTGCCCAGAACTTCTGAGGATTGTTCTGGTTTGCCGTCTATAAATTACAGTAGTATTGTTTTTTGTCTTGTAAAATAGATTTTTTTGTTTCATCCCTAGCTTCTCTATATTTAACATGATCATGGGGGTCTTTAGTGGAGCATCATAGAGCCCATAGGTTGGGTTGTACTAGTGGTTGGGAAGTTGCTGGTGGGTAGTGTACTTGAGGGGGATGGTGAAGTTGTTTGAACAGGGAATGAGATTATAAACTGAAGGTTGGAGGTTGAAGTCATATGTGTATGTGCCTTATAATTTAATTTTATATTTGTTGTGTATAAGACTAAGCAGGAGCAGTACAGTTTGCAGTTGGATATGTCTGAATACTGCCATATTGGTTATGTTTGATAAAGACTTTGGTAGTTCAACTGTTCGAGGTAAGTTTTGAACTTTGAACGTTCAACTATGATATGGAATGGGGAGGTTTCATAATTCACTGCTGTGTGTATAATATTGTAAGATTGTAGCAGTCAATCTTTCTAAAGGCTAATAGGCCTTAAGCTTTACAAGTGAACAAACCAAAGAAATAAGCTAAAACTGGAGGGAGGAGTAGTCCAAAACAGATGGATATTTCTGCATAAAGGTTAGTACCTACCTTTTACTTCGTACTGTCTCAGTATGTTTTGTTTTGCTTTGCTTTCTTTCATGTGTGTGTATGTGTGTGTGTATGCGTGTGTGTGTGTGTGTGTGTGTGTGTGTGTGTGTGCGTGTGCGTGTGCGTGTGCGTGTGTGTGTGTGTGTGTTTACGTATTTATTTAAATAAATGATGATCCTCTGTTGGTTTAAATTTCAGTTTGACAGAATTATCTTGCAGTAATTTAACTTCTATAACCTACCGATCACTGCACATCAACAGTGGTGAAACCTGATGTGAAATAACAATCACTCCTTAGGAAGCAAACATCTATTAGGTTCTGTTCTCTGGCAGGCTTTTGTACAGTGTTACTCCTGAACATATGTTGTACATAATTTCCTTAGTAATACTGTTGAATCAATATTATTTCAGTCAGTTTCTGGTAAATTTCAGTCCCCAGCCACTATTATTCTCCCCTCTCGTGTTTCATGCAAGAAATGTGTGAATTCTTCTAGGTCATCAGCACTTGACTTTCATAGTCTATATACTACTACAATTGTTATATGTTCTGGGTTTTATTTATTGTCACAGTTACACAGTCTACAGTATTAGTGTTATCACTGAACATGTAATAAACAGCAGGTCTCATAACAGTCTTTAATCACTATCATAACACCTCCACCTGATTTTTTCTTAGAATGTCTGTTACAGTAAAATATTTATACTCTGACATAAAGGGTTCCAGCTGCTGCTCTTTAACCATGTTTCACAAACAATAACAACATCAATCTTGTTAGAATGTAGCAAATTTTCCAATTAAAGAAAAAACTTTTTACAAATGCTACTAACATTAACAACCATTAGAGACATATCAAATGTTAGGGCGGCCACAGTGGTGCAGCGGTTAGCATTGCCACCTCACAGTAAGAGGTTCTCTGGTTCAAACTTCAGCTGTGGTGCCTTCTGTGTGGAGTCTGCATGTCCCTCCCTGTGATCACGTGGGTTTCCTGCAGGTGCTCCGGTTTCCTCCCACATCCCAAAGACATGCTGTAGGTGGATTGGACACTCTAAATTTGCCCTAGGTTTGAGTGTGTGCATGTGTGTGCCTTCTGTGGAAGGTTGGATACTGGGCTGGCAACTTGACACTGTAAAACTCCACTGCCAATCATGAGCAGACAGATGATCCACTGTGGCAACCCCTAACTGGGAAAAGCCAGAAGAAGGGAAATATCAAATGTTGCTATCTGTGAACTGTTATATTCATGACCTGACAAAAATCCTGTTTTCTGTTAGTCAAATATTGCAATTTATACAATAATTGACCATTAATGTTCAAAAACAAGCACTCTGATTGGTCAGCCCAATCAGCGTGCCCATTGTAAATATGAGCATATACCAATGGAAAAAGGTGTGGTCACCCAGACTTTTTTTCCATTGGTATATACTGTAACTTTTACATTTTTTAACAACAATAAATAAATAAAACCAGAAATCTGGACTCAGGATATAGCAGAGACAGGATGGAGAAAATACTAGGAAAATCGGGTACGTTATTCAAAACTATAGACACATATCTGATTTTCTTTGTATTTCCCCCATTCTGTCTATCTCCTACCCCTAAACTGTCTGAAACATTGTTTTTATATAAAAAAAAAAAAGAAAAGAAAAGAAAAAAGGAGCAAGAGAGACATTATTTTGTCCTATGTTTCCTTTCCAAAGCACTGATGTACTGGGTATGAGTGGGAACCCAAGTCCCATGCGCATGCGTAGTACATCAAAAAAGGCAACAGGATATGTAGCAAAAGCGGAAGGACACCATGGTGCCATTATACAAAGACATTATTTAAGACATGTAAGTATTTTTTTTCTTAAATAATGTCATTGTATAATAGCAATAACTGACTCTGTGATGTGGTATATTAAGATTTACCCACGGTTGGCTTTGTTTAATCACTCGGGCTTACATACATATATACACACAGACACAAATATTCATGCAGCATCATTCAAGAGACATGGATGCACACATCCACATAAATAAAAACACTAACACCCCTCCCATCCAAATGTGTTCACTGAAATTACTGGCACCACAACTACTTACATAACAATAGAAGAATGACCACAATCTTTTGACGGTATTCACTTTTTCCTTCAACAGTAAAATTTTACATGGTCAAGTGATTCTTTGAATTGCTCAGCAGCATAAATTGGAAGCTGTTGGCATTTATTGTGCAGAAAATATAGTTGTTTAGCAACTGTTCCCCTGGAGTGCTGTATTATCATACTTTTATGCATGCAAGACCACACTTTATACATGGTCCCTGCAAACAGGAAACTTTAGTAGTAGGGTCTTCTGAGGATCAGAAAGGCTTATCATGAAGGGTGAAATGTCTGTGTTAATACTTCCCCATCAAAGCAAGTTTTTATATGAATCCAAGCCTAGGAATTTGAAAAGTTATTTTATAAAAAATGAAGTGTAAGCAAATAATATGCAAAATCAAAAAGTATCTGCTGTATATAAACTGTTAATTTATGCAAATAGTCCTTATATTCTGACCAATAAAACTATTTTTGTAATGGACTCAAAAGAAAGATGCATGTTTAGTACATCTGGTGTGGTATATAATTTCCAGTACACCTCATATCTATTTATATTGGTATGAATAATAGAATCCTTAAAGTTATAATATCTGAAAATATTAGGTCCATAAAGAAGAAAGATGATGTTAGTGCACTTGCAAGACATAGCAAGGAATGTATAAATTAAAAAAAGAAAACACAGTCCCTGAATAGAAGGCACCAGCTGGGATTCATCAATTCATCATTATATAACAAAAAAAAAAAAAAAATGGGCAGAAACATCAATATACAGGCTTAGCATATGCGCAGTACACATCCTACATAGCCCAGGCTACTAGGATTTGGCAGAAGAGTACTGAAGTCCATTTATAAAACAACATTATTTAGAAAAGGTATTTTTTCTTAAATAGTGTCATTGTATAATAGCAATAATCCACTCCTGTGTGTGTAATGCAAGAATTACCCACAGTTGGCTTTCTTTAATCACACAGGCTTTGTCCTGGTAATCAGACCATACCAACCATGGGTAAATTATGCATTACCCACACCCAGCCATAGATAATTGCTAAAACACGCCATATTTTCTTATCTAAACTTTCAGGTAATGTAAATGGTGATGCTAGCTAAGAAAACCTTGATTACAAAATCATTTTGGCTGAGATTCAGAGAGATTCTGTCTGTCAACTCTAACTGGCCCCTCAATTCAGGGACATATGATGAAGGTGGTCAGATAAATACTTCATTAGCAGATCATTACCAAGCAACTCAGTCAAACACTGAATTGTCAGATCTGACCAGGCTAGTGTTCTTCCTACCAGCATATATCTCACAGTAGCCTAGGCACCCCCTACATGCACACACACACACACACACACACACACACACACACACACACACACACACACACACACACATATCATTTAGCAGCATTCAGCCTCCTTCAGATGTGCTCCCACATGTCCACACACAGACACATAGACACACAGAAACACAAATTCACACATGTAGATAGTCAGACAGACACACACATACACATATTCATTCAACTGCATTCAAACCCCTACATGCACCCACATGTCTGCACACATACAGACATACAAATACCCATGTCCCCATTATACTTACCTGTACTGTGACTACTGACATAGGAGTGAATGGGTGAATACCATCAAAGGCAGCATTCATTTTTTTCCTTCTCAACTGAAAAATTAATTTTGATAGAATGAGTCTCTCATAATCTATGGAAATAAACTAAAAAAATATATAGCCTCAGTCTGCATAAAACAGCATATTAAAGACAATCATAACAAGCCCTTTGAGGACTTTGGCCAAAGTCTATCATTATCCAGTTGCATTCAACTTGCTAAAAATAAAATCAACAAGCTGCTGTTCTGGTCAGAGAGCATATCTTGACTTCTTATATCCCATAGCAAGAATGACCATATGCTTATTTTCAAACCCGAATACCCCTCCTTATAACATCCTACACCTCCAAGAAAAACCTTACTGCTCTTCAGACTACAGCTAACAAATGTGTGTGCTAATAATGGTGTTCCCACCGTCTGGAGTATCACTGTAATGCATGGAGCTCTTTGATTCTGTTCTGAAATCATGAAGAAGATAACCTTGTTAAGTGCCACCCTAGCACAAGACCCAGTCTTAATCGCACTTAAGGACACCTAAGTGCTGTTAATATCAAGTCTCACAATAGGAACTAACACTGGACAGTCCTGGCTGACAAAGAACAGTGACTGAAGGGAAAGGAGCTTTTAAAAGCTGTTAGAACATCACTCTGCCATACTTACAGACAGTGTGGCAGGACAAAATGTCTAACAGCACTTTGTTTCTGCCTGCTGTCTCTACCTTTTAACTGTCCCTAAGTTTGCAGAATGTTTCTGATTTTACTTCATATTTTTGACCTGTCTCATAAAAAAATTGATTTTCTGGTAAATCATTAAGGATTACAGTCAGGCAATACTGCTAAACATTAGAGTATAATACTTTGTATTGTTCAAAAAATGCATACTAATGGAAATGTTGATGTTCTATTAACATTTTACATGAATTAGAGCAATATTTAAAACATATCAATGAGTTTGATCCTTTGCCACCCCCCATTATTTTTGTATTTGTCTAGAATTATTACACAAATAAGTTGAAGGATACACTATTTGTCAACACTAAATGCTTTACCATCTTTCCTGCTTCTACAGTTTATCTTTTCTTTCTTTACTGTAACTGGTAGTACGTGGAGCAGATAACGCGTTCCATACACTACAAAGCATTATGATTGGAGTAGTAATCATAACCCTTTCTTATGTGTTCTTGACTGGATAACAAAACTGACTTATGCAGCATTGCTCTTGAGGTGAATTTCTTGGCATCTATATCTCAAACACATAATAAGTTGATTATAATGGAAGACCAGTTGGCATAATAGTTAAGGTCTTGACCTCCCATGCATAAGGTTTGATCCTGACCTCCAGCCAATGCTTGAATGGAGTTTGCATGTTCTCCCCATAGCTTTGGGTTCCTCCCACCTCCTAAGAAAAAAAAAATCATGATGACTGATTCCATCTCAAACTCACCCAAAAATGGAGCTGTGGGCAGCAGCACAGACTCCACATGGTACCCTATAGGGGGAACAGTTGTCTAGACAATTCACTTTGAGCATTATCTATGATATGGATCCAATAAATATTGTAGTGCTAAGTGAACGACACTCAAATAGCAAATAAAAAAACTTTATTTTAACAGGTTAAGTGCTTTTGTTCCACTAATGTCAGGAACTTCTTCAGAACTACCATTTTTAATGTTCATGCACTTAAATATCAAACCTCTTCTATCACATGCTTAAAATCTCCAATAGAAAATCTGCATTAATTAAAACCATCAAATAACATTAAAATGTTTTAATTTTAAAGCAAATTTGATTGATATTGATTCATTTAATCCTGGGTGACAAGTTGCATTAAATTTGTAGGGAAGACTGACAATAAATTGGGAAATAGAATTTATGAAAATGTCCTAGATATTAGGAATGGTAAAACAACAAATGCATTATTTAGGCATATACAAGATTTTAAAGAACATATGTTTGGGTTTGTGGTTATAGAGCAATTATATAAAGATGCTCATGGATATATTGTTGATGAACATTTGAATAAGTGTGACCTGAAATGGCAGCTCAAGTTTATGCAAGCTGTCATCCAGGATTAAATGAATCAGTATCAATTAATTCTGTTTTTAAATTAAAACATTTAATGTTAATTTATGGTTTTAATTAATGCAGATTCTCTATTGGAGATTTTAAGCATGTCAGGGTAGAGGCTTATATTTAAGTGTGTGAACATTAAAAAATGGTAGTTCTGAAGAAGTTCTTGACATTAGTGGAATGAAAGTGCTTAACCTGTGTGATGTGGATATCCCACCACTGCCCATCAAATGTGACACCACCACTGGATCAGTAATCAAGGAGCCTCAATCTTCACCACTAGCAACAGTGTGGGAATTTTCACTGGGAGGATGACAGGTACACACACAGTATTTCCAGATGCAGCTCTTTGCACCAAGTGCAATTTCCCTTAAAAACAAATAGAGATCACAGTCAGTCCGAGGCTGGTTTCTCCCTCTTTCTCCAGATTCCCAATAAGACTCCCCACTGTCACGGCTATAGAGTTGAGCCCCTAGCCAGGGTTCCAAGCCAAGTCCTCCAATACTCTCTCTGTCCAACCAGTGTGCTTAATGGCCCTGCCCAAATAGCTGACACATACTCTTGGAGATTTGTTTTGCACATACACACACACACACACATACACACACACACACACACACACACACACACACACACACACACACACACACACACACACACAAACACACACACACACACACACACACACACACACACACACACCTGGGAAAGGCTGGCACAGGTTTACTAGCTATGCCCCCTTCTGCCCAGACTATGAGGTAGTTACCACTGCCACCAGAATCCCTTATCAGCTACTTTAAAGCCCATAACAAAGGGTGTCCAGATTTACTGTGCAATGTTGATATTAATACAAATGGTAATTTGACCAAAAGTACGGCTGTTAGGAGTGGCCCACACAATGTCACCAAATAAACTTGCAAGTACTCTCAAAACTTAAATATCTCTACACAGATCAGACACAATGAAAGGTTTAAATATATTTAATAATAAATAATAAAAGAACAAGACAATACTAAATATATATTCACAGAGTTCAAAACCACAGCTTATATTTAAAACAACATTGCAGGGCAGTCTCAAATAAATAAAGAAAAATATCTAAACTAAGCTTCACTATATTCCTGACTGAATCTAAGAAAATTACTATAACCCAAGAACTTACTAAGAGAGCAAGGCAGATGTGGTGAATGGATCTTCTAGTTGTTGTCAGGTCCAAGACATAATGAAGAATCCTCTGTCTCACTAAGAGACTTTTCAAAATAATATCTAAAATATTACTGCTGGGATAGCTTGCAGAATGACATCACTTCTTATCATCTGACCATATTTCCCAGACAAAACTCCCATTGCTGAAGCTGGCAGTATTTAGCATCTACCTGTAAAAATATACAGACAGGGGCTTCTTCTCAGATCTCTGGCAGATGCTGGAAACCATAAAACAATTGCATTCCTTCATGCTTTCAAGACTAGTAATTAGTTTATCCTAAAGACAATACGGAAAGTTTCCTAGTACAGACATTGTATCTCTTGCTGCACTGAAAACTGAAAGATCCTATCTTTTATGGCCTAACCATAAAGTAATTTCAGTTTTTTTTCTGAAGTTTGCTGGACTGAAGTTAACCTCCTGTATTCCAGTTTCCACTGTTAAAATACATACATTTAAACAGTTACAATAGTGCAAGTTCATTTCTGTTCTCTTTCAGTAGTGCGCACTCTGGTTCATTTCAAACAGCACTTTGCAAATACCTTTTCAACACACACACATCTGTACAAGCAGTTTGATATACACATGACATACAGTTCTAACACATTTGTAACACAAGCATGTTATATAAATCATTTCAATATTCACCAATGACATATAATTATTTACAAAATTCCAGTTAGCTGTGCTGGCAGTATCTCCTTTCATCACAACCTGTTAAAATAAAGTTTTTTTTCTTCCCTATTTGAGTGTAATTTGCTTAGCACTACAGGATTTGTTGGTTCCAGTTTGTGTCTGTTCCCGTGAAGAGTTTTGTTTTATATCATTATCTGTGATATGCAGTATCGTCTAGATAGGAAGACAGATCACAAACTGCATGCTATGTCAGAGTTAGCCATTTGATAGTGTAACAATTGGCTTTAAGTGATTTGGTCACGCTGACTAATGTTCCAGAAAAGGGCACGGGCATTTGCCTGTGCTGAGTGGACTGAGTACTCGGTCCACTCTATAACAGGTACCCATGCTAATGAGGGAAGACTATTTGTGCCCCTATTAGCCAGTGTGTGCCCGCTATAATGCTCAGCAGCCCCAGGCCAATAAGCTACTGGCCTGCTGGTGTCCAGTTGCCCAGCTTGGGTTATTTGGGATAGCTCTTTTGAGCAAATGTTGGGTGTAAAATTAATCAGGTTGCCAAACATGAACTAATGATTGCTACACTCACTGTAGTTTCACTGACATGACTTAGCTTGGAAGTGGATGACTCAATGATAAGAAAGAAACTGGATATCCTCTGTATCCAGGAGACAAGATGGGCAGTGTAGCAAAGACACTTGCTTTGGGATAGTGAGTCTACTACTCAGGAGGAGGACAGACTAGAAATGACAGGGGAATTGAGATAAGGAAGAGGCTTCAGAAGACAATAAGTGATAGACTCATGGCAGTCAGACTCCCCAGTGGAAGGATAGGGCACTATTCATAATCTCTAGCTCCAATTGCAGACAAAGTCAAAGAGAAAAGATTATGGTCATTTGGGCACATGTGTAGAAAAGCAGAAGACAGTCTGGTGAAGAAATTTGGAACAGACTGCAAACAGGAAACCTTAGTAGTAGGGTCTTCTGAGGATCAGAAAGGCTTATCATGAAGGGTGAAATGTCTGTGTTAATACTTCCCCATCAAAGCAAGTTTTTATATGAATCCAAGCCTAGGAATTTGAAAAGTTATTTTATAAAAAATGAAGTGTAAGCAAATAATATGCAAAATCAAAAAGTATCTGCTGTATATAAACTGTTAATTTATGCAAATAGTCCTTATATTCTGACCAATAAAACTATTTTTGTAATGGACTCAAAAGAAAGATGCATGTTTAGTACATCTGGTGTGGTATATAATTTCCAGTACACCTCATATCTATTTATATTGGTATGAATAATAGAATCCTTAAAGTTATAATATCTGAAAATATTAGGTCCATAAAGAAGAAAGATGATGTTAGTGCACTTGCAAGACATAGCAAGGAATGTATAAATTAAAAAAAGAAAACACAGTCCCTGAATAGAAGGCACCAGCTGGGATTCATCAATTCATCATTATATAACAAAAAAAAAAAAAAATGGGCAGAAACATCAATATACAGGCTTAGCATATGCGCAGTACACATCCTACATAGCCCAGGCTACTAGGATTTGGCAGAAGAGTACTGAAGTCCATTTATAAAACAACATTATTTAGAAAAGGTATTTTTTCTTAAATAGTGTCATTGTATAATAGCAATAATCCACTCCTGTGTGTGTAATGCAAGAATTACCCACAGTTGGCTTTCTTTAATCACACAGGCTTTGTTCTGGTAATCAGACCATACCAACCATGGGTAAATTATGCATTACCCACACCCAGCCATAGATAATTGCTAAAACACGCCATATTTTCTTATCTAAACTTTCAGGTAATGTAAATGGTGATGCTAGCTAAGAAAACCTTGATTACAAAATCATTTTGGCTGAGATTCAGAGAGATTCTGTCTGTCAACTCTAACTGGCCCCTCAATTCAGGGACATATGATGAAGGTGGTCAGATAAATACTTCATTAGCAGATCATTACCAAGCAACTCAGTCAAACACTGAATTGTCAGATCTGACCAGGCTAGTGTTCTTCCTACCAGCATATATCTCACAGTAGCCTAGGCACCCCCTACATGCACACACACACACACACACACACACACACACACACACACACACACACACACACACACACACACACACACACACACACACATATCATTTAGCAGCATTCAGCCTCCTTCAGATGTGCTCCCACATGTCCACACACAGACACATAGACACACAGAAACACAAATTCACACATGTAGATAGTCAGACAGACACACACATATACATATTCATTCAACTGCATTCAAACCCCTACATGCACCCACATGTCTGCACACATACAGACATACAAATACCCATGTCCCCATTGTACTTACCTGTACTGTGACTACTGACATAGGAGTGAATGGGTGAATACCATCAAAGGCAGCATTCATTTTTTTCCTTCTCAACTGAAAAATTAATTTTGATAGAATGAGTCTCTCATAATCTATGGAAATAAACTAAAAAAATATATAGCCTCAGTCTGCATAAAACAGCATATTAAAGACAATCATAACAAGCCCTTTGAGGACTTTGGCCAAAGTCTATCATTATCCAGTTGCATTCAACTTGCTAAAAATAAAATCAACAAGCTGCTGTTCTGGTCAGAGAGCATATCTTGACTTCTTATATCCCATAGCAAGAATGACCATATGCTTATTTTCAAACCCGAATACCCCTCCTTATAACATCCTACACCTCCAAGAAAAACCTTACTGCTCTTCAGACTACAGCTAACAAATGTGTGTGCTAATAATGGTGTTCCCACCGTCTGGAGTATCACTGTAATGCATGGAGCTCTTTGATTCTGTTCTGAAATCATGAAGAAGATAACCTTGTTAAGTGCCACCCTAGCACAAGACCCAGTCTTAATCGCACTTAAGGACACCTAAGTGCTGTTAATATCAAGTCTCACAATAGGAACTAACACTGGACAGTCCTGGCTGACAAAGAACAGTGACTGAAGGGAAAGGAGCTTTTAAAAGCTGTTAGAACATCACTCTGCCATACTTACAGACAGTGTGACAGGACAAAATGTCTAACAGCACTTTGTTTCTGCCTGCTGTCTCTACCTTTTAACTGTCCCTAAGTTTGCAGAATGTTTCTGATTTTACTTCATATTTTTGACCTGTCTCATAAAAAAATTGATTTTCTGGTAAATCATTAAGGATTACAGTCAGGCAATACTGCTAAACATTAGAGTATAATACTTTGTATTGTTCAAAAAATGCATACTAATGGAAATGTTGATGTTCTATTAACATTTTACATGAATTAGAGCAATATTTAAAACATATCAATGAGTTTGATCCTTTGCCACCCCCCATTATTTTTGTATTTGTCTAGAATTATTACACAAATAAGTTGAAGGATACACTATTTGTCAACACTAAATGCTTTACCATCTTTCCTGCTTCTACAGTTTATCTTTTCTTTCTTTACTGTAACTGGTAGTACGTGGAGCAGATAACGTTCCATACACTACAAAGCATTATGATTGGAGTAGTAATCATAACCCTTTCTTATGTGTTCTTGACTGGATAACAAAACTGACTTATGCAGCATTGCTCTTGAGGTGAATTTCTTGGCATCTATATCTCAAACACATAATAAGTTGATTATAATGGAAGACCAGTTGGCATAATAGTTAAGGTCTTGACCTCCCATGCATAAGGTTTGATCCTGACCTCCAGCCAATGCTTGAATGGAGTTTGCATGTTCTCCCCATAGCTTTGGGTTCCTCCCACCTCCTAAGAAAAAAAAAATCATGATGACTGATTCCATCTCAAACTCACCCAAAAATGGAGCTGTGGGCAGCAGCACAGACTCCACATGGTACCCTATAGGGGGAACAGTTGTCTAGACAATTCACTTTGAGCATTATCTATGATATGGATCCAATAAATATTGTAGTGCTAAGTGAACGACACTCAAATAGCAAATAAAAAAACTTTATTTTAACAGGTTAAGTGCTTTTGTTCCACTAATGTCAGGAACTTCTTCAGAACTACCATTTTTTTAATGTTCATGCACTTAAATATCAAACCTCTTCTATCACATGCTTAAAATCTCCAATAGAAAATCTGCATTAATTAAAACCATCAAATAACATTAAAATGTTTTAATTTTAAAGCAAATTTGATTGATATTGATTCATTTAATCCTGGGTGACAAGTTGCATTAAATTTGTAGGGAAGACTGACAATAAATTGGGAAATAGAATTTATGAAAATGTCCTAGATATTAGGAATGGTAAAACAACAAATGCATTATTTAGGCATATACAAGATTTTAAAGAACATATGTTTGGGTTTGTGGTTATAGAGCAATTATATAAAGATGCTCATGGATATATTGTTGATGAACATTTGAATAAGTGTGACCTGAAACGGCAGCTCAAGTTTATGCAAGCTGTCATCCAGGATTAAATGAATCAGTATCAATTAATTCTGTTTTTAAATTAAAACATTTAATGTTAATTTATGGTTTTAATTAATGCAGATTCTCTATTGGAGATTTTAGGCATGTCAGGGTAGAGGCTTATATTTAAGTGTGTGAACATTAAAAAATGGTAGTTCTGAGGAAGTTCTTGACATTAGTGGAATGAAAGTGCTTAACCTGTGTGATGTGGATATCCCACCACTGCCCATCAAATGTGACACCACCACTGGATCAGTAATCAAGGAGCCTCAAACTTCACCACTAGCAACAGTGTGGGAATTTTCACTGGGAGGATGACAGGTACACACACAGTATTTCCAGATGCAGCTCTTTGCACCAAGTGCAATTTCCCTTAAAAACAAATAGAGATCACAGTCAGTCCGAGGCTGGTTTCTCCCTCTTTCTCCAGATTCCCAATAAGACTCCCCACTGTCACGGCTATAGAGTTGAGCCCCTAGCCAGGGTTCCAAGCCAAGTCCTCCAATACTCTCTCTGTCCAACCAGTGTGCTTAATGGCCCTGCCCAAATAGCTGACACATACTCTTGGAGATTTGTTTTGCACATACACACACACACACACACACACACACACACACACACACACACACACACACACACACACACACACACACACACACACACACACACACACACAGACACACACACAAACACACACACACACACACACACACACACACACACACACACACACACACACACACACACACACACCTGGGAAAGGCTGGCACAGGTTTACTAGCTATGCCCCTTCTGCCCAGACTATGAGGTAGTTACCACTGCCACCAGAATCCCTTATCAGCTACTTTAAAGCCCATAACAAAGGGTGTCCAGATTTACTGTGCAATATTGATATTAATACAAATGGTAATTTGACCAAAAGTACGGCTGTTAGGAGTGGCCCACACAATGTCACCAAATAAACTTGCAAGTACTCTCAAAACTTAAATATCTCTACACAGATCAGACACAATGAAAGGTTTAAATATATTTAATAATAAATAATAAAAGAACAAGACAATACTAAATATATATTCACAGAGTTCAAAACCGCAGCTTATATTTAAAACAACATTGCAGGGCAGTCTCAAATAAATAAAGAAAAATATCTAAACTAAGCTTCACTATATTCCTGACTGAATCTAAGAAAATTACTATAACCCAAGAACTTACTAAGAGAGCAAGGCAGATGTGGTGAATGGATCTTCTAGTTGTTGTCAGGTCCAAGACATAATGAAGAATCCTCTGTCTCACTAAGAGACTTTTCAAAATAATATCTAAAATATTACTGCTGGGATAGCTTGCAGAATGACATCACTTCTTATCATCTGACCATATTTCCCAGACAAAACTCCCATTGCTGAAGCTGGCAGTATTTAGCATCTACCTGTAAAAATATACAGACAGGGGCTTCTTCTCAGATCTCTGGCAGATGCTGGAAACCATAAAACAATTGCATTCCTTCATGCTTTCAAGACTAGTAATTAGTTTATCCTAAAGACAATACGGAAAGTTTCCTAGTACAGACATTGTATCTCTTGCTGCACTGAAAACTGAAAGATCCTATCTTTTATGGCCTAACCATAAAGTAATTTCAGTTTTTTTTCTGAAGTTTGCTGGACTGAAGTTAACCTCCTGTATTCCAGTTTCCACTGTTAAAATACATACATTTAAACAGTTACAATAGTGCAAGTTCATTTCTGTTCTCTTTCAGTAGTGCGCACTCTGGTTCATTTCAAACAGCACTTTGCAAATACCTTTTCAACACAAACACATCTGTACAAGCAGTTTGATATACACATGACATACAGTTCTAACACATTTGTAACACAAGCATGTTATATAAATCATTTCAATATTCACCAATGACATATAATTATTTACAAAATTCCAGTTAGCTGTGCTGGCAGTATCTCCTTTCATCACAACCTGTTAAAATAAAGTTTTTTTTCTTCCCTATTTGAGTGTAATTTGCTTAGCACTACAGGATTTGTTGGTTCCAGTTTGTGTCTGTTCCCGTGAAGAGTTTTGTTTTATATCATTATCTGTGATATGCAGTATCGTCTAGATAGGAAGACAGATCACAAACTGCATGCTATGTCAGAGTTAGCCATTTGATAGTGTAACAATTGGCTTTAAGTGATTTGGTCACGCTGACCTAATGTTCCAGAAAAGGGCACGGGCATTTGCCTGTGCTGAGTGGACTGAGTACTCGGTCCACTCTATAACAGGTACCCATGCTAATGAGGGAAGACTATTTGTGCCCCTATTAGCCAGTGTGTGCCCACTATAATGCTCAGCAGCCCCAGGCCAATAAGCTACTGGCCTGCTGGTGTCCAGTTGCCCAGCTTGGGTTATTTGGGATAGCTCTTTTGAGTAAATGTTGGGTGTAAAATTAATCAGGTTGCCAAACATGAACTAATGATTGCTACACTCACTGTAGTTTCACTGACATGACTTAGCTTGGAAGTGGATGACTCAATGATAAGAAAGAGACTGGATATCCTTTGTATCCAGGAGACAAGATGGGCAGTGTAGCAAAGACACTTGCTTTGGGATAGTGAGTCTACTACTCAGGAGGAGGACAGACTAGAAATGACAGGGGAATTGAGATAAGGAAGAGGCTTCAGAAGACAATAAGTGATAGACTCATGGCAGTCAGACTCCCCAGTGGAAGGATAGGGCACTATTCATAATCTCTAGCTCCAATTGCAGACAAAGTCAAAGAGAAAAGATTATGGTCATTTGGGCACATGTGTAGAAAAGCAGAAGACAGTCTGGTGAAGAAATTTGGAACAGACAGGAAGAAGGCAAGAGGAAAGGCATCTAGCAAAGAGGTGGATGGATTATGTGAGAGAAGACCTGCAACAGTCTGGCATGACTTCTGAAGAGGGCAGGATACTAGCACTGAATAGAGATAGAGATGGTGACAGTTAACACAACACCCTGACCCAATGTAGAAAATGGGAAAAGGGTGCTGATGATGACAGTAATGATGATGAATATGGGAGATCAAATCATAATCTTCTATGTTCTGTTCTAAAAAGGCTAATGTCTATCCAAACAACAAAGATCCAAAGTTTAACAAATGTAGCAAGGATGGTGAATGCCTCACTCTTTAAAATTAAAATACTAAAAAAGTCCATAAGAGTGAGGCAAAGCAAGTAGGAAGTTGCTGTCTAAGGCCAAAAACCAAAACAGACTCAAAAATAAAAGCAGGAAGCCAGCATTTATTGAACATTAGTACTTTCACAGTATGAATACTGCTTCTTCAGACATTACATGCAAGTCAAAGCATCCAAAGCACTTATAAATAGCTATCAATTAGATCTAAGCAATAATAGGTTATTTTCAATTAAATAATAATGAACAACTGTTAAAAGCCCTAAGACATTAAAACAGATCAAGATAGGCCAACATAAAATAGATCAAGATAGACCAACATTATACAAAGCTCATATATACATATCAGGCACACTAAACTCATGCACAAAATTCTAAGTAAAGAATTTTCTAGATAACAATATTTTAAATAAATAAAGAATTACATACAGTGCATACAAAAATATACAAACATATACAAAACTATATAAAGTATATATATGACATCACATTCATCTATTCAGTGGCCTTGCTTTAAGGAGTGGTTTCAAAGGGACCCTTTCATTATGACCATGACACATATCAGCCCTGAGTCTAACTATCCATCGAGTCTTAGTGGCTTCAGTAAAATTGTCAAGATCCTCACCCCGTTCATTTGCAACCACCTTTTGTATAACCAGAAATTTAAAATTATGCTCCAAACCACTATCACTAACATGTTTGGCTGAAACATTACTACAAAGCCTGTTCCTAATATTGTATGTATGTTCCTTAATCCTATCTTTTAAGTGCCTGTTCATCTTTCCTACATAAAAAGAAGTACATATTTGGCAAACAGCTAAATAAATCATATTTATAGAACAACAATCTGCATTAACTTTAAACTTAAACACTTTTCTCAAATTAGGGTGTTCAAAATACCCCAAAAAATCAATATAGCTGCAAAAATAACAATTCATACAAGGAACAGTAGCAAAAGTTAAACCACTAGATATAATGTCCCCTGCATTAGGGTAGCACAACATACATTTTAAAGACTTTTTATTTTTAAAAGAGAAACTGGGCCTATCCCCGACTATGTACTTAATTTCTGAATTACTAGTTAGAATAGGCCAATATTTCTTGACTACATCAGTAACTAAGTTGACATTACTGGCATAATATAAAGGCATACACAATGTACTCATAGCAACCTTATCCTCTTGTATGAATTCTAACTGTTGACTCGGAGCAGAAAAATATGGTTTGTCTTTAGTGGGCATAGTTGCGATATGTCTCGTAACGAGGTTTCAAAATCTTGCTCATCATGACCTCTTTCCTTTAATCTAGATTTAAAAACAACCAAGTTTGCTTTGAACATGTCATCATCAGGGTTCACCCTGGACATCCTAAGGCCCTGTCCTTTGACTATGTTCTTAAAAATATGTCTAGGGTGCATGTTTCTTCTATGGAGTAGATTATTCCTAATACATTCTTTCTTAAAGACAGTAGTACCAAAAAGCCGAGACTGATTTCTAAACACTTTGATATCTAAAAAGTTAACTTCCTTCACTGATATATTAAGGTCAAACTTAAGGAATGCAGTGCATGGATTAAGGGATGTGAAGAATGAATTCAGCTCTGCCTCTGTACCATTCCAGAGAAAAAAAAGATCAACAAGTCATCTGTAAAAGACAACCCCTGGGATTCAGCAAGCAGCCATGTAGGAATAACTTATTCCTGCATGGCAGGGACCGTTCCTGTTCAGCACAGCAGCACGCCATGCATATTTATGAAGGCGCACTGCCATGCTGTAAAACAGACATGGTTCCATGTACAAGTGCAGGGGGTGTGTCTGAGAACAGAGCTCTATATTCTGTTGTCCTTGCTCAATGTGATGGGGAATATGTGAAAAACCTGTTCTCCTGCTGGCACTACATTTCTTCTCTGTAAGGCTTCCTTGTCTGAGTGAGTACGAGCTGATCGAATGGTTTCCTTTGGGTACTCTGATGAAACAACAGGGACATCTTCTCTTTGAGATGGAAACGTTTTTCTCCTGGCTCCTAATTCTTTCGGAGGAGGTGGGCATATTTCATGCATTTCCTTCATATTACAAGTTGTATTGTCATGTATTTCACTGTTGATGGTGGAACAGCCTGCTACAGGCAAATTACAGGCAAAAGATCCAAAGTTCTTTTAGGCTTTCATCTCTACAAACTCCTTATCTGAACGTCTCTCTCACAAAAAAATCTATCTACAGCCTTCATTGCTGTCTAGTAGAGTTCCTCCCTCCAAACACACTTCACAATGAGTTTTATTGCTGTGACCATGCCTTCTCAACATTAGGCCCCAGACTATAGGGGGCTCTTCCCCATCAAAAAAAGAAACCCCACATTTCTTTGCAATAAGACAGAAAAAAAGTCACTTGAAGCACAGCTAATTGAAGAAGAGTAATGCAAAAGTTTCATATGTACAGCAATCTCCTAATTATCACTCATCCATAAATAAATCCGTTTCTGCAACCGTCTGTTAAAAAGCAACTGACTCCATCTCTAATGTAACGATCTCTATATGTAAATATTTTACGCATCAGCAATAAGATTTAGCTTATTGTCTCTCTCTCTGTCTCTCTCGTAACCATTATAAATTTATAGAATACTAATGACTTGTCTTGAGATGCTTTCTAATTCTAAGATTAAAACTATTGTAAAAAGCTCTTCATAAATGAGTCCACAAAAGAAGTGCACTCTTATTGTATTTCATCTCAGTTGCTCTATAATTTACAAATCTGAATCTGTTATTATCTTTGTTTATCAAGATTGTAACTTTATTTATTATGAACTGTTTTTGTAATTGTTCCCGTCCTAAGCCTTAAATGGGTCCACTTTGATTAGTGATCTACCCTAATTAGCAAATCTAAATTAGTAATTAATTATAAAATCCATTGAGGTACTAGGTACAACAATGGAGATGAAGAGGGAAAGGGAAGATGCTTGTGAGGTGTGTTTTTCAAAGGGGATAGGGAACTGTGTTTAGACTTAACTGAAGGCAAATATATGAAGTAGAATGTACAGAAGTAGCCCCCAAGGTTATAATAATAGATGGACATAACAACAAGCAAGCTGTCTACATCTAATATTTTAAAAGCGTGTTTTTATTTTTTTAAGACTGACCAGAGATATATCCTTGAAAGAAACTGCTTTGCATTTCACTCATCTGCAAATTGTGCATATTTATAGTGAAGATTTAAGATGTAATATTGAGTATATGCCCTGATGACAATTTGTCATCTGAATATCAGCATGAGCTTCACTCTACTTATTATAATTAAACAACGATATCAGATTTGTAATTTATTTATTTATTGACATTTGTTAAAAGGGTTAGTCCAGCTGGGCTAGTAGCGCATTTTCAGTCGACACCTGAGGAGAAAAGCTGCAGTTACAAAATAGTTTTCAGTATAACAAAAATTCACACTCCAAGATAGTAAAATTACAAATTCAACAGGTCAAAAAAAGGAGTAAGAAACATACACATAATAATATACAAGTAGTATTGCAGATAAATATAGCAAAAAAAAGCAAAATTTGAGCTATCAATATTTAGAGATTGCATTTATTAGATAAATACCTGATTAGGTTAATAAGTGAAAAGGGCTGAGACTAGTATGAATACACATATGATTGGAATGAAATGCAAGAGTGTGGAGGAGATAGGTAGGGTCCTGACCGGGGCATTTATACAGTAGTTTGTCCAGGGAAGTAAATAGTGTGGGAAGAAATAGCCAGGGAATTGTTATGGCTAGGCGTGTATAGGCCCTAGGGCTGATAGCCTAATACCAACCTATGAACCTATGAACCTATGTCTTGGTGTTAAGGAGATAAAGTTTAAGTTCTTTTTTTGAAGTGTAACGTGTGGGTAATGGAGTGTATGTGTATAGGAAGTTTGTTCCAAGCTGGGGACCACAGAGCATTTATACAATAGTTTGCCCACAATTTTCTTTGGTTGGTAGATATCCAGGAGTTGCTGGTTTCAGGTGCAGAGGGTCCTAGAGGGGGAGTAGGTGGATACCAGGGAGGAGAGAGATAGGCAGGAAGATGGTTTGTATAGTATAGTATAGAGTGTATTATTTGAAATTGCGATGTAAGGAGTTGTTGGGGGAGTTCAAGCCATTGGAGGGAGTTGAGTGCAAGGCAATGGTGTGAGTTGTAAGGAGAGTTGGTGATAAAAATTGAGCTATTTTGTGGTGTTTTTGGAACTTTGGGCAAGGTTGTGGACTGAATGTTGGTTAGGACTCGGGCAGCATATAGAAGGGAGGGGAGGAGAAGTGCCTGTGCCAGGGAGAGTCTAGCATTGGAAGTTAGCAGTTTTCTGTTGCGATAAAGCAAGCCTAGTTTCTGGTGAGTTTTTTATACATTAAAGTATATGTAAATTAAATTTGAGTTCATCATCAGTGATGACACCTAGGAGCTATGTGTGGGGTTCAGGTTGTATGAAGGTGTTATTGGAGGATGTGTTAACAAAGGTGGACTTAAGATGGGAGAGACAATGGGGCATAATGAGCAAGAGTTTGTTTTTTGGGGGTTTAGGATGAGTAGATTATCAGACAGCCACTTTTCAATGGATAGAAAGGTGTCCTCTGTTTGGGTATGAAGTTCAGAGATATTGCTAGAGAAGGAAATAAGAGTAGGGTCATCAGTGTATTGGATTAGGGAGGATTGTTTGCAGGATGTGTGTAGTCCATTAGTAAAAGTATTAAACAGAAGGGAACCCAAGATGGAACTTTGTGGAACACCGGATGTTACTGGAATGGAGGGAGAGCAGGATGAGAGCCCTCGGACAGATTGTAGCCTACCAAAGAGGTGGCTAGAGAACCAATCTAGGGATGCAGGCGATAGGTTGAGATTAGATGGGCTCACTAGCAGTAAAGTGTGAGAGACCATGTCAAAAGCTTTGGAGAGGTAAAGGAAGAGACAGGATATAAGTTGGTTATTCTCATGGGCCTCAACAATAGTATGAGTAAATGATAGGAGGGCAGTAGCTGTGCTATGGCTTCTGTTGATTAGTATGGATACAGGAGAGGCTATAGATTCAGCAGCTTGAGGAAGATAAGAGGGAAATTATCCATGGAGGAAGAAGAGGGTTTAAGTTTCAGAAGAAGAGATTTAATGTAGGAACTGGGAACTGGTTGAAAGTAAAAGAGGTTTGTGTTGAGTGGGTTAGAAAGGGTAGGGGGAGCAATTGTATTGCAGCTGGAGGTTGTGAGTTTTTGAGTTGTGTCAATGAAGTGTTTATTGAGGAGGGTAGCAGTTTCCAGAGGAGATTTATTTGGGAAAGGGGAGGGGTTGGAAAGGAAGCCTGGACAAAGTATTTTGTTTAGAGTAGACCAAATCTTATGAGGGCTGGACTTGCTATTGATTTGGGGAGAGTTACAGTAGGAATTTTTGTCCTTATTGATTGGTTTCTTGGCAAGATTCTGCAGTTCTTTGTTATTTTGTAGTAGGGGTAGTTCTTTTGTTTTGACCCAGGCTTTCCAAGCACTGTCTCTTTTATGCATTAGAGATCTAATATCCTTAGAAAGCCAGGGAGCATAATTAGGTTCATAGGTTCATAGGTTCGTACTAGGCTATCTGCCCAAGGGCATTTATAAGCCTAGCCCATAGTTATTTGGCTTTCGCCACCCCTTTAGTTTGAATAAAACTATGCCTATTATTTTGCTGTGCCTCTGTCAAGCAGTGACACTGAAGTAATCCCTGGGGTATATCTGCGATCCCCCATCCATTGGTCAAGATTCCTCTTGAACAAGGCCAGCGAGGTGCTCTGCCTCACATGTACCGGGATTTTGTTCCACAGCATAGGGAGTCTCTGGGTGATGAATCTGTCCCTCCAGCACATTCTATTAATAACCGTGTCATGGTTTAAGTCTCCCGCCCTTGTGGTTCTGAGGGATCTAGATTTTTTGAGGTGAAGCATATTCATCAAATCAGGGTTTGACATGGCCTTATATGTCAGGCACAGGTCACCTCTGAGCAAGCGGTATGAGACTGAATAGAGCTGGAGTTCTTTCAGTCGGGCAGCATAAGACATATTTTTGAGACCCTTTATCCTTTTGGTGAGGAATGTTTGGGGCCTTTCCAGCTGCTGCAGGTGTCGGGTCAGATACATTCCAAATGGGGCATTGTACTCAATCATAGGTCTAATGAGTGATGAGTACAGGGGGACGATGACCTCCCTTGATCTAGATGTGAATCCCTTCATGATCAGGTGGGCAATGTAGAAGGTTTTCCTAACTACTTTAGCAACATGAGTGTCAAAGCCAAGGCTACTGTCAACCTGGGTCCCCAGATCCCTGATGACTTCTTCTGTGCTCAGTGGATTGCCACCTATATAGTAGCTAGGGTAACCTTGTTTTTCCCGAAGGGTATGACTATGCATTTCTTGGCATTTAACTTTAGGCCATGGCTCTGGCACCAGTTATCCATTTCTGTGAGGCCCTTCTGAAGGATATCTGTGTCAGATGTGTTTTCGACTATGGCGCCCAGTTTGCAGTCATCTGCAAACTTTGTCAGCCATAACCCTCCTGTGTTTGCTTGTACTTCAGAAAAGTAGATGCCGAACAAGAGTGGATCCAGGACTAATCCCTGTGGGACACCACTTGTGACAGGCTTTGAGTCTGACATGGCTCCAGCAACTCTGACCCTGTGGGTTCTGTCACTTAGCCAGTTTGCAACCCATCTTGTGATGTATGGGTTTACATTCAAGCTGATGAGTTTTTCGATGATACCTGAGTGGGGTATTGTGTCGAAGGCCTTTGCCAGGTCAAGGTAGGCTGTATGGACTGCCTTTCCCTCATCAATGGCCTTGGTGACTGTCTCGAAAAAGTCAACCAAGTTTAAAAGGCATGATCTGCCTTTGACAAAGCCAAACTGGGTTGGATCCAAAGTCTGCAAGTTCCCTATGTCTTTATTTATGAGTTCCATTATGATCCTCTCCATGGCTTTGCAGATAAGGCTTGTCAAGCTAATGGGACGGTAATTTCCAGGGTCGGTGGAGGCACCGCCCTTGTGAAGTGGGACCACAGTCGCCGTGCGCCACTCCTTGGGTACGTATCCTGAGGTGAGGCTAAGATTAAACAGCTGTCCTAACTGCAGGTTTAATTCCTCATTGAGTTCGTGGAGCACACAGCCGGGGACACCGTCCGGTCCCATGGATGCTGTGTTTTTTGCTTTGGAGAGAGCAGTTCTCACCTGGGTGTTGGAGATGTTTGGGGGGCTACAATCCTCTGGTATAGATATCTCTCCTTTTGGGGAGGAGGGAGTTTGCACTGAACCTGTCAGCCAGTATTTTGGCAATGTGTGTAGGTTCAGTAATCTTCACATCATTTTTAACTAATTCTGAGCATATCTGGGCGTTTCCTCCTAGGTTTCTAACATAGCTAAAGAAGGCCTTATGATTGTCTTTTGAGTCCTTGGCGATTTTTCTCTCAAAATTTGCCTTGGATGATTTTATGAGAGCTCTTAGTTTTTACTTATAATGATCAAAGGTGTCTTACCTTTCAAGGATTTTGCTCTATCTTGTAGTAGCTTCCTCCTTTTGTTGTAGAGCTTGTTTATGGCTGGGGTCCACCAGACTGGATGCTTGCCTTTGGTACAAAGAGTCTTAGTTTTGTTTGGGATTGCCTGATCCATGCAGTCCTGTAGGTGCTGGTAGAAGGCATTTGTAAGTGATTCAGCGGTTTGAGTAATGTTTACCACTGGCTCAGGGGCCTTAAAGGAGACCACATTAGTTTTTAGAAGTGTGAAGTCGGCTTTTGAGAAGTTTTTCACTGTGGTCTTTTTTTATTTCAGGTGGGGGCAGGATGAGGCCCTCCAGCAAGATTAGTTTATGATCTGATCTCACCAGTGAGGGGTATACTTCGGTGTTGAACATTTTGATCCCATGTTCGTGATGATGAGATCAAGTATGTTTTCTCCTCTTGTGGGGATGGTGACTAGTTGTTCCATGGCATTTGAGTTTATGAACTCCAGGAACCTTTGGGCTAGAGTGTTTGGGCTTGAGTAGTGTTCCCAGTCTATATTAGGGTAGTTGAAGTCACCTAGTATGATGGTGTTTGGAGATACATTTATCCCCTCCATTGTTTTCAGGAAGGCCATGTGAGGTTCCTGAGTTTGAGAGGGTGGCCTGTAACATGCTACAAATTGCAGAGCAGTCTTGCCTATGGTTAATTGCACCTGGATGGTCTCCGATGCATTGTGCGTTGCCACCAACCTTGAGGTGTGGGTGTCCTTTATGAATATGGACACCCCCCTCCTTTCTTGGTGTTGTCCGGATTTTGGGGCCAGAACGCATGATAAGAGGTGAAACCTGCTAGTGCTGGGGTGCTCTCAGGAGCCTTGAACCAGGTTTCTGTCACAGCACAGACATCGATGTTCTCCATACTGAGAAGGGCCTCGAGTGCGTGCATCTTGAGATTGAGACTTCTGGCATTGAGCAGCATTACCCTTAGTTTTTACTTTTGTGTTCTAGGGTGATAGGTTTAGAATTTGAGCCTTGCCTAAAAAGGCACTATGGGGGTGGCAAGAGCCTTTGCCAATATCCGGAAGCCTAGGGGTGACAGGTGCAAGCTGTCCCTTGGCAGCGTGGCTTGTCCAGCATGTCATCCCAGGCAGACAGACATTGGATCCCCTTTGAATGACACCAGAATTTAAGCCAATTATTAAAGCTGATCATCTTATCACTGTATTGTGGCATCATTCTAGGTGAAGGTAGGATACTGCTCAAGGTCAGGGTCATACCTGCCTGGGCTACATAATCAGAGAGCTCCTCAATGTCTCTTTTCATGTAGTCCAAGGAGGTACGTCTCAGGTCGTTGACACCAGCGTGGACAATGACTGAGTCGTACTTGTACCTGCTGTTGAGAGTCCTGAGTGCTTGTGTTATGTGGCGGATTCTAGCGCCCGACAGGCAGCTTACTGTGACCTTCTCCTTACTCAGTCTGGTGAGCGGGACGTCAGTGTGTCTGACTATGGAGTCACCTATGACAAGTATGTTTGGTGTTGTATTTGGCCTTAAGGGCAGTGACTGCTTTGCACACTGATTTTGTTGTTTATGTGTTGTTTGTGTGGTGTATTGAGTTTGCAGTTGCTTGGGTGTCTGCTTTGGAGGCCTTTGCTGTTTAGGTAAATTTTTACTCAGAGCCTCCGAGTATGTCTTAGTGTGTTTATGTGTTTGATTCAGTGGTGTGGTTGAGTTATGTGAGACTGGTATTGTGGTGTGTGTAGTTGCCTTCTCCTCCTGCCTGGTCTTGCCAGTCCTGAGTTGAGAGAGCTCAGCCTCCAGTCTGGCTAAATAGCTGCATCTCTCACAAGTGTTAGTGTTACGTGGGAGGAGGAGAAGGTTGTCCGTGTACATGAGACAATTGTAACATTGTCTCAAAATTCCCCGATTCACCAACTGGGCAGGAGAGGACGCCAGCATCTGACCCTTCGACATGCTAGAAAGAATTATGAGTTGGTATGAGACAGAAAAGTAGTGGGCTTAGCAGGGAAGTGGGCACTCCTGGGGGGTTTTGCTAGTGAGAGATTTGTATAATATAGGAGTGCTTGACCTGCAAAGAGAATGCTTATAAGACAAGAGATATGCTTATAAGACAAGTGCTGAGCTTTTTGAGAAGAAAAAGCTATTTGGAACAAGTGCTGCACTTTTTAGTGTAGGTGTAAACTGTTTAGGTTCCTAACAGAACAGTTCTAAGGGAAAAATTGAAGAACAGACTTTCTGGAGCCAGAAAGAGTTTAACCTTGTTTAACCGGTGCTGCCCGATGCTGCTCTAGTGGCAACTCCGCGCTAAATCGCGCTAAAGCACGTTAAAGCGTGTTTGATAGCAGGGGCTGGAAAGAAGCAGGAATAGACCAAAAAGGGAAAATAAAACTACAGTTTCAAGTCAGTAACCACCTCTACGGGGGGCAGGGAAGCTGCTCAATGTTAGTCACTGCCACTGATCAACAGAGAGACCCTCCTCCAGCCCAAGCAAAAATGGCCTCACAGAAACTTTCAAACAGTTCAGGAACAGCAAGCCTGTAACTGAACTTTTTTAACTCTCAGAAAAGTGGGAAAAAGCAAGATTTTTTTTTGTTTTGTTTTTACAGAGATAGCAGAGGTTCACAAGTAATATCAAGTTATAACAGTGCAGTAAATGACCCCACACAAGAGTGCTAGGTCAAGGACAGAAAATATGCAAGTTTTAAGAAAAACGATTTAAAATTAAGTGCAAACAGGAAATTCAGCAAACAGCTTTTGGTTGTGCTCTAAATACAGCTACTAATACAGAAATCAAGTTTAACAAGCCAGAAAATGCTCAAGCTAGGCAGCTATGCAGAAAAACTTAGCAAATAAACAGAGAAAAAGTACTTAAAATCTCAAAAGTGGCTCCCTTCTTCTCTCAGCGTTTTTTCCTCTTGGAGGGTGCTTCACCAACAGCCAACAAGCCTGAAAAGACGCCCAAACCACGAGGCAACTGGGTTTTAAGAGAGGAAGATGAAGGAGTTATGGAAATGACCCCTGGTGGCCAATAAAACTACAGTTTCAAGTCAGTAACCACCTCTACGGGGGTCAGAGAAGCTGCTCAATGTTAGTCACTGCCACTGATCAACAGAGAGACCCTCCTCCTGCCCAAGCAAAAATGGCCTCACAGAAACTTTCAAACAGTTCAGGAACAGCAAGCCTGTAACTGAACTTTTTTAACTCTCAGAAAAGTGGGAAAAAATCAAGATTTTTTTTTGTTTTTACAGAGATAGCAGAGGTTCACAAGTAATATCAAGTTATAACAGTGCAGTAAATGACCCCACACAAGAGTGCTAGGTCAAGGACAGAAAGTATGCAAGTTTTAAGAAAAAAATGATTTAAAATTAAGTGCAAACAGGAAATTCAGCAAACAGCATTTGGTTGTGCTCTAAATACAGCTACTAATACAGAAATCAAGTTTAACAAGCCAGAAAATGCTCAAGCTAGGCAGCTATGCAGAAAAACTTAGCAAATAAACAGAGAAAAAATACTTAAAATCTCAAAAGTGGCTCCCTTCTTCTCTCAGCATTTTGTCCTCTTGGAGGGTGCTTCACCAACAGCCAACAAGCCTGAAAAGGCGAATAAATAATTAGATTTGATTCTAATTCTCCTAGAAGGAGCAAGGGAGTTCAGGCTGTCCAAGAAGATGTTATAAAATTTACTCACTGCGTCATCAAGCGGGCTCTGCCTGAGGATGAACCAGTCAATACTAGACAGTATGGAGTTGAACTAGGAGATATTAAAGTCTAAGAGTTTATGACAGTCTCTGTAAAGGTGTTATGTGGGTAGGTGGGTAGAGTGTCTTAGAATGGAGATAGGAAGATGGTCACTTAAGGAGTCTGGTAGGGTAGATGGATTATGGTAGATGTTGGGGGAGTTAGTAAGGATCCAGTCAACAGTGGAGCCGTAAGATGACATTTTGTGCAGGCGGGTGGGGGAAGTTATCAGCTGATGGAATCCCTGTAAGTTGATACTAAATTGTGGACAGTCAGTTGTAAGATTAGACCAGTCAACATTAACATCACCAAGGATGAGGATTTTGTAGTGAATGTTGTGGGAAAACCAAGATAGGATATTTTCCAGGGTTAGGATATTATTTCCAGGTGGATATATATGGATGCGATAGCAAATTTCTTGTGAGAGTTAAGGTGGCAGTTTAGGATGATTAGTTCAGCTGGGTGGAAGTCGGGAGTAGGGATGGTGACTGGTGAGAGATTTAGGCCATCAGAGTAGAGGATGGCAGTACCACCTCCTATTTTTTGGGACTCTATCAGAGCTGTAAATATTATAGCCAGGTATTTCACTGTTTGTGATGTGCGGTTTTAGCCACGTTTCAGATAAGGTTAGAATGTGAGGGAACTATGGGCTATACAGGTGTGTAGCTCAGTGATTTTGTTGGTGATACTTTGTATATTTAGTGAATAGATAGCTAGGGGTTTGTATAAAGATGTGGGTTGTTTGGGAGGGGGATGAGGATGGTTTGAGTTGTGGGTTGTGTGGCTATGGGATGGGGAGGGTGGGCTAGGTTTGGGGTGGATATCACCAGCGAGGAGTATATTGCTAACAAAAAATGTAAGCAGAGTTAGTGGTAGGAGTAGGTTATAAAAGTTAGTTTTGGATTTACAGGAGCGAGGATAGATCTGTAGTTTAGTAAGTTTATGAAGACAAGTAGTGGAGAAGTTGAAGAGAGATGAGGAGATAATCAAGGAGTAAGTGGTAGGAGGAGTTTCAGGGATGCATGAGGTAGGAGAGCATGTATAAGGATAGGAAAGTTTACTGTGATAGGAGGTTAGAACAGAGAGAAATATAAGAGTAGGATTGGTAAACAATAAGAGTTTCATTTTAGAGTGTATGGGGAGAAATTATGAAATGGGTAGCGGAGGTCTACTTGAAAGTAGGAAGTGACGTAGTTTGATTGCAACTAGTGTAAAGCTGGGAGTGATTTCTGGCAGGAAGTTTGTTATTTGTGGCTGATGAGACAAGAAGGAGAGGGATTGGATAGGATAACAGTAATTGAAGTGGGAGTTGGTAGGAATGGAGGTAGGGAAGGAGAGCTAAGTGAGCCAGAGCAAAGCGAGGGTGAATGGTAGCGGAGCTACAATCATGGAGAGATCTAAGAAAACAATTAGTAAAGCAGGTAAAATTGGTAGAAATAGGAGCAGGAGAGGTGAGGTAGAGCAGCTGTCAGAGATTATTGTAAGTGAATCCTTAGGAAAGGAAGTTGCAGGTCAGAATACGAGAACAGGAGATGGACCATAGGCTAAAGAAGTGGAGAAGGGACAGTATAGAGTAAGAGAAAAATAGAATGAGTTGAGGGGGGCACAGCAGGCAGAAAGCTTTGAGATTAGAAATAGTTGGATAGAGGTAGGGGAGTGGGGGAGCAGGGTAGAAGGAGAGCAGGGAGTGGCCCAGAGATATGCAAGAGATAGCCAACAGCAGAGCAACAATGCAAGTATTAACTAATGGATTTAGCAGAACCTATTTTAACTGTTCTGAAAAGGGAGGGAGGTACCCAGAAGGGACTTGACTGCAGGTAGTTCCAGACAGGGTAGATCTGTGGGCTTTGAAGATGTGGAATATTTGTAAACATTAATTATTCTCAAAAGGGAGGGAGGCACCCACAAAAGGATTTGACTGCATGTAGTTCCAGATAGGTTAGATCTGTGGGCTTTGAAGATGTGGAATATTTGTAAACTTTAACTATTCTCAAAAGGGATGGAGGCACCCATGAAGGGACTTGACTGCAGGTAGTCCCAGACAGGGTAGATCCATGGGCTTTGAAGATGTGGAATATTGGTAAACCTAGATGGCCACAGAACACTACAGGACAACTTGAGGGTTAAGGGAATAAAGTATTGTGTCTTTTAATTGATATGTGATACCATTTTTAGAAAAGTAAGAAGTATGTTGCCTTATTATTGGGTATAACTCAAGCTTCTCATACTATGGACCATGGGAAAATCATATGATATAGTCCTAAAAATTGTGCCATACCACACCACTATAAAATTAAAATTTACCATTTTACTCCAACATCATTCCAGAATGATCTGGTTTTTACTACCATGTTAAAATATTTTATTAAACATGTTAATGTTACATTAGCAACATTATATAAAACCAATTGTTGTTGGTCTTTTAATTTTAGGTCAATTTTAAATAGATACTTATTGCTGAGTCTTTTCTGCTTTTTGGCATGCTTCAGAGGTCTGCATTACAGAGGGTCAATGCATGGAGAAATATAAAGAAAGTGGCCATTCCAGATTAATATACAATGACACAGTTTATCAAAAGTAATATGTAAATGCAAATCAAGCAGGTAGCCAGAGCACAATGCACTTGCAAGTTAGCTATAGAGTACTACTAACAGCATTAGTGCAATTCTGCCAGCTATACAATGTACTAAGGCTGCCTTCAAAACTACTTTCCATGTTAGTTGCAGAGGGATGCTAGCAGAAAAGAGCATATTGTGTCCATAGCCAGTGATGTCAGGGGTCATAACTCATTTATCAGCAAATGCATACACTTAAATAAGACTATGTTTCCTTAATATAATCTATATAGAGCTGCCAGTAATGTGAGCACATAACTACACTATAACTGCTCTGACTTGCATTGGTTCATAGGCAAGTACTAGCTTAACTAGTGGACCATTTTAAGCTTTCCAATTTCCCTTTCAAAGGTGCGAATCAAGCCCTGCACTTCGTGACTGGAAGGTAAACATCTTAACCATTATACTAACCCTGACATATATCCAAATAAATGAACACACACAACCACACACACACACACACACACACACACACACACACACACACACACACACACACACACACACACACACACACACTCTCACACACACACACACACACACACACACACACACACACACACACACACACACACACACACACACACACAAATCCTCATACAAAATTGATCAGATCTCACACATACACATGCACACACACCACAACCTTTTGATCAGTATACAGACACACACACACACACACACACACACACACACACACACACACACACACACACACACACATACACACACACATACATTTTCATACAAAAATGATCAGAATTTAATTTCTCTGAGTCTTTTGGGTTTCTAATGCCATGATGGGAATGGACCCCATTCCTAAGACAAAGTATGATTAAAGTTCATGAAATTAGTATTGTTTCAATCTTTCATGTTAGCCAGAAGTGCTTGCTCTTCACAGCACCCACAATGTGCCCAATAATGACTCCTTGTGCAATTCATACAGAGTTACATGTATCGATAACATATCTAAGTACTATTGTAAATTTTTTTTTATAGGACCGATTGCTCCTACTACTATTGGAACTGTCTGGGTATCCTTCTTCCATGTTGCCCTTGTTTCTGCCTGCAAATCCTGGTATTTTATAACTTTGTGACTCTCTATAAGTAAGACACTGTGGTCACTGGGTATAGCAATTTCAATTTTGTCTTCTTTTCATAGACTACCAAAAATCCACGAACAACGAACTGTTAAACTGGAACGGAACACAATAAAAGACGGCCAAAAAGAGTTAGTGCTATTTATTGTAAGTTACACTTTCGGCTAGGGCAATGCCTAGCCTTCTTCAGACAAACAGTTAAAATGTGATAAACCAATGCCTTTTATCTAATAAAGTTAGTGATATCATCAATTAAGCAATGTTGTTAGTAACCATAACAACATACTATCGCAGCCTACTTTTGTATAACAAATTGTAACTCGTTAACTTATACAACAGGAAAAAATAAACAAAACAGTGTGCAGTCCTATCTCATCTTGTGTTTAAAAACACACTTTAATGTGTGAACATATTAAAAACTAAGTTGTACCAATTAATGATAACATACTCTGCTTAAAATACCTAATAAAATTCATACTAAATAAGTTAAATTCATAAAAATACTTATGAATTCCTTGGTTCTCCATTGTGTGAACAGGACCAAAAAAGTACCAAATTACACAAACGCTGCATTAACAAACCTTTAATTCCCAGTTAGACTGTTGTGTACAAAAACTTTATATATTTACATTATTTTCAATTTTTATCTATTCAAAGTTAGAAGTTTTAACAGGCTTTTGATGGAAATACTATCATTAATCCCTGGGGGCATGTGAGCCCTCGTTCGCACTTGCCACTTCAGTTCATCTATTTTGAGCAAAATCTGCCATGGACCCCTTCGAATATTCTCTATTCTCTGTTGTAAAACTGTGAACCTGAAGGTGTGTGCGGGAAATTCAGAGTAGTGCTTTGCTAAGGCATTGCTAAAGTCTTTCTTCTTTATTACATAACAATGCTCATATATTCGCTGCCTAAAGCTTCTCTACGTTTTCCCGATATAAAACACATTACATGAGTCACAACAGGCAGCGTAAGTCACACCTTTAGATTCACAGTTAAATTTTACTTTTATTTTATATGTGTTATGGTTCAAAACTATCTGGTTGCCAACTAGAATATGTTTACATTGTGGACATGAACCACATTTGGACGTCCCATTAATTCTCCCATAAGAATTCCTGCTGTTAATGTTGCTCTCTAAAATGGCTTTAAGATTTTGACCACGTCTGTATACTATTCTAGGGCTAGAACCAAGAGTTCTAGAAAGGGAATCGTCATTTTTAATGAGGTCCCAATTTTTGTTTATTACCTCTCTAATAGACCAGTAATCTAAAGAGAATGTATACAAAAAGCTGGTTTGGTAAATTAATTTGGTAATGCTTAATTGCTTAATTGATGACATCACTATCTTTATTAGATAAAGGGCATTGGTTTATCACATTTTAACTGTTTGTCTGAAGAAGGCTAGGCATTGCCCTAGCCGAAAGTGTAACTTACAATAAATAGCACTAACTGTTTTGGCCGACTTTTATTGTGTTCCGTTCCAGTTTAACAGTTCTTTTCATAGACTACTATATCTGGTTTTCTTGCATCTGTTTTTTGAACTGTTGATAATGGGTGATCCTATTTGATATAAACTTCATAATTTTTCATAATGCTTTGTGGCTCATGTTTCCAGTGCTTTTCATTTACTTCAATATTATAATGTTTGCACAATCCCCAATGCAACAGTTTTTGTCTTTCAGTTTATAGTCCTTCTGCCATTGTATATTACAGCCAGCAACAAGATATGCAACTCTTTCCAAATTTTATTTTATAAAACCTACATTTGTCCATTTCTCCCACATGTTCAATGGACTGTTTCTGAATGTATTATCAAACTTCTTTCAGCTGACAGGACACTCACTGTATTCTCCTGCTTTGAATTGAAACCATAGTGCTTTGAAAGATAATGCAGACAAATAATAAAATAGCTAAAATTTTTAAAAGTGTTTTATAGAGCTGGAGATGTTATATGATAGATGGATGTTCCTTGCATAAATTGCTTTAGTGTTTGCAACCATCTGCAACCTTGTTTTGTTTTATTATATTGGTTCATTTACAAGATCTGACCAGGTGAATTTGCATGGCTTTGTAACTCTAAGATTAAAACATCTGGTCAGGTAAATTTACACAAGTTTGCAACTCTGGGATCAGTGGCAGCTTGTGACTTCAAGTCAAAGGGGGCTGACAGCTGAATGGGTAGAGCCAATGGGATGGGGTGTGGCCAACTAAAAAGGGGTGGGGCTATGGTGCAGTGGGATCCATGCTGGCCATGCTTGCCAATTTACATGAAATAAATGCTCAGTCAATATGGCGCATGCTGAATACTCTACACAGCACATTGCTACATGTCTATACAAGTAGTCCAATTAAGACAAAATGAAGTAGAGAAGAAAACCAAAATATTTCAATGCATTGGCTACATGACAGCTTACTTTATATCTAGATGGAAACAAAAAGGTTCTGAGGCATAAAAAAATGACTTTTTAAATGCATTACTGGAATGCCAGTCAAAATCAAATATAAAAAAAAACAAACAGCACTCAACTCAAACCACTTCTCCTTGCAGTTCTAATTATAATTTATATTCAGCTTTATAAAAGTACCAAGTAACATGCTGAAAGTAGCAATCTCTGAGATACCCCCAGTCCCCACTTGTAAAAATGTTTTTATCCAAAAAAGACCTGCTGCCTGACAACTATCTACTTGTTTCATGGGGAAAACATGATCAAAGTAAAAAAATGAACAGCAAAGAAAAAACAAGCTCAAGATAAATTGCTTAAAGGATTACTGCACAGGTTATGGACCACATGATAGATTGACATTCTGTTAAGTTTACAGGTAAAGCCTGCAAAGATGACTGCAAGTCTCCAACAAATGTAATGAGCTTCGGAAAAATACTGTAATCCTGTCTTGTACTACCACTATAATGCCGTCTATCATCCAAAAGAAACAAGAAAGCAAGTATTAAGTAAAGCTGCATGGATTACTAGTCTTACAGCATACATAATTAGGCATACTTATCACTCTTAATAGAAGTAGCCCTACCTCAGAATCTTATAAGTAACATTCCCAGCCACATCAAGAGCCTAGCAATTACTTTTCTTTTTGCATTTGCACCCTGTGTCACTTAAAATGGAACCACATAACTCATACAGGCAGCACAGTGTGATCTAGATAATTTTGAAAATGACTGTCACGTCCTTTATTACGAATACTGTCATATCCATTTCAATGCCTAAGGCTTACACATTATCTAGTTATGTAAATATTCTCTGCATGGCAATATCACAAATGCTTTCAATGTCAATAATTCTTTAACAGTATGCTTATTAAAGCTTACTTGCATCTTCGGTAGCATTGTCGCCTCACAGTAAGACGTTGTCCTGTTTGATTCTTAGCTAAAGCGTCTTCTGTGTGGAGACATGCATGAATGGGCGTACCTTCGTTGAAGGGTGTGCGTCAGGGCTGGCAACTCAGTACGTAAAAATCTACTGCCAATCATTAGCGGACCGGAGTTCTGCTGTGGTGACCCCTAACCGGGAAAAGCCGAAAGATACAACAACAACAATAACAACAACAACAACTTGCATCTTACAATCTCAGACAAGCTTACCTGATGGTCATTAAAGCATTGCTACTTAAACACAGAGCAACAACAGACACTGCAACAACATGCATTTTCTGAATAATAAGAAGCAGAAATCAACAGTATAAAAATATGACAGAAAACCAGAACATTCTGCAAAATCAAGGACAGATGAAAAGCCACTGTACTTGTGTCTAACTTGGATGGGGGGATTCTATGCATACTTACACTGCATAACTGCTCCTTGCCTTGCTTGGACATATCTGGAATCACTGCAAGGGGGAGTGGGGTACAACAAGTATGTCACAATAATTTAAAATGTCTCTGGCTGACAGTGATGTCCCTGACACATTTGGCCATACCTCTCAACCTCAGAGCAAGAAATCTGGACAAAGTCATAAATAAAAGTGGTACAAAGAACCAAAAATAGGGAGAATTTTTAAATATTGCTCTTCCAAACTTAGAAAGCTGATAGAATAGTAGGTCTTGCATTAATATGAATTTTTTTGAAGGGTATGAAATCTGAAACTCAAACATCTGTCATTATTTTCTAACTTCAGTTTTTAGTGATTTGCCACTGATTTGCCACTAATTTGCCAGAAAACCACAATTTTATGAAAAATGGACAAAAAATGTGACATTATACAGACATACATGTGATGGCTTTACAAAGTGGGGAAATGTCAGTTGTGGCTTGTAGTCAAGACTGTTGCAATGGTACCTGGATAGTCTGCATTCTAGGAGGTATGGCAGGCAGAATGGGGAGGATAACAAATTTGGTCTTATTTGGGTGTTCCGCTCAATATGAGAGGAATTATTTGTGTTATGGAATCATGGAAATGGAAAAAGAGGGCGGATTAAAAGAGGCTAAGGACATCATAGACTACAGGCAGTACCAATATCCTGTTTTCCAGGACTTCCACTAGGTCTTGCTAAAGCTGACAAAAAAAATAAATAAACTCACCTCAGAAGTGTAAATGCGAATGGTCTGTATCAGGTCAAACTGAAAAGAGGGTAATGACTAGTCCAGGAAGAGCTGCTACATCTGAAACAGGCACGTCCCTGAGCCTAATGCCCCGGAAACTGCATAAGCTCAGTCAAACCTACAGCTGGCTATATGAAAGTCCATCACAGTATTATTTAATTTTATTTTTTTATTTATTTATTTATTCAACATTTGTTTGCCAGGATAGTCCGACTGGACAACAAGTGTCCGTTTTCAGCGGATTCCGCAAGTTTACAGAGAGAAGAAAAATTTACAAAAGAGACACTACAGAGAAGTAACATACAGATTGTTGACTTTACAGCCTTTAGTATACAATAAGAGAATATTCCCCCTTTTTGTTGAAAATACGAGTGTACAAAATATACAATGAGAGTAGATAAAAATCTGGTAGAGCAATGCAAGATATTTCACAATTGAATAAGAGTATCTAAAATGTTTACGTTTCCATATATACATTTAAGCAAATATACATGTAAGAGCATATGCACACACACACACACATACACACACACACACACACACACACACACACACACACACACACACACACACACACACACACACACACACACACACACACATATCCACACACATGTACATACACTCGTATATCAGTTATTGCTCACATATGGATCGGCATAGTTAGATGGTGGTGTTTGTGTTGTCCAGGACAGATGGGGTGTAGAAATAGTGAGTGGACGAGGCTTCAGGGGGTCAATTACAGTTGTATAGATGGCTGGTGAAGAGGTATGTTTTAAGTAGGCTTTTGAAGGATGGTGTGGAGTTTTGTAATCTGAGGTCAGGGGGAAGGTTGTTCCATATATTTGCTATTTCATGGGCAAATACTGATTCCCCAGAGTTGTTTTTGCATGTGATGGTTTAGATTAAGGCTTTGTTGGAGGACCGAAGTTGTCTATTTGAATTGTAGAAGTTCAGCATGCCAGTCAGGTCAGGGGTCTTCTTGGGATGGTACAGAATTAAATGAGCTAGGCTGAGTTGATGGTACCTTAATAGGTTCAGAAATTCAAGCCAGTGCAAGGCTTGTAGGGAAAGACAGTGGTGGGATCGTGATTTGGCATTGGTAGCGAATCTAATGATTTTGTTGTAACAGATGGAAAGTTTATTAAGGTCAGTTTTGTAAAGATTAGTTAGAATTGGGGATGCATAAAGTAGAGTAGATAGGAGGTGGGTCCTGGCTATTGCAATTCGAAATTCGATGATTAGATAACTTTTACAGCAATAGAGGGAACCTAGCTTTTTGTGGACTTTAATGATAGTTCTTAATATGTGCTTTATGAATTTGAGTTGCTGGTCAATGGTAATTCCTAGGAGTTTAACATCAGTGACAGGGGTGGTTTGGGTTTTGCTGGTGGAGAGTATACAGAAGGTAAGGTTGCACATTTTAGTAGAGTGGAATAGAATTAGTTGTGTTTTCTTTGGATTAAGTATGAGTTGTGAGTTGTTAAGCCAGTTCTGTATTTCAGAGAAGGCTTCTTGGGCTTTTTTTTGGAGAAGTTGGATGTTGGGTGCAGAATATATGAGAACTGTGTCGTCAGCATATTGGACTATGTTTGTTTTAGAGTGGATAAAAATAAAATTGCTTTCTCAAGACTCCTCCACCATTAAATTACCAGCAAAGCTGTATCAAAGGTGAGCAACCTTCCTAATGTAAACATTTTGTTAATCAAACAAAATGGTATTTGCTAAACTTAATGCACTGCGGTAAGTGAGGTTACATACAAGACCATAACAGAAGTCCTACATGTAAGCTATAGGTAAGTGGGTGACTATTCCTTCCCTGATCCTGTTTTTCTGATGTTATGTTTTCCTGCTCTATCTCCAATGGAATGACTGTGAGCTCAAAGTTCAGGCAGTTACTGTTTTCACCCTTGCAGAGAGTTTTTGTTTTCCCCATGGCTGTGCAACTGAGGAATTTGTATATTTTAAGTAAAAAGTGTGTGGAAGAGGAAATTCCCACAATCAGGAGTGCAGGGGTACAAGTCTGGTGAATTTCTTTCCAGATCCTTCTACATCAGTATCAATGAAACTGCATTTATGCTGTAGAGGGAATTAAAAGTATGCACATGTACATTATATATTGCAGACATATCCTTGGAAATTATTATCAGTGAGATAAAAAGCAACAGAAATGTGAAGGTATTATTTGAGAATAAAATGTTAAACACTGCTTTACTTAATTAATGCCACTGCATAATAGCAATGAATAAGTCAAGTATGGATGCAGATTATGAAACTTTGCCTACAGTCGTCTTTTTGTCACTCAGGCTTCAGCAGTCTGACAAAATCACACCAGCTGTGGGTAAAACTTAGACCCAGAATTTGTTGATTATAAACTAATCTAGCTACAGTATTTAAGAGCCTGTTATAGTACCTGCAAAAATAGTAGACAATTTTATACAAAGTCATCATATACATAAAGTTCTTCACAGCTGCAAATTCATTACCATTCATTATTTATCCTAATTCTACTTAACTTTTTTATCCTGACATTCACTAACCTGCTATATTTATCCTTTCCTTACTTTTCACTTAAAGCGCTCGCTTCTGCTCTTTCCATTTTCCAATCCAACACCTCCCTTCACTTGTGAGTCTCTACCTTTGAGAAAATGGTCTTCAATCCCTTGTAGTACAACCCTAAGATGTAGTATAAAATAAAGGAAAATGCTAACAAAAGCACAAAATAATAGTTTTTGGTTTCTGATTTTTATGGGGCCTGCCTTCTTATGTACAGTGCTGGTCAGACTTATTTCCCCTTGGCATGTTTGATATTTTAATATCCCACATAATCCCTGTCTCTCTTCTGCTTTATCAAATACCCATTTGTTTAACTATGGAATGGACTCAACTCTGCCCACCAACATCACCCATCTATTTGAAATGTGCTGGAAAAACCTGCATAGCGACCACTCTCATCTGATATGACTTAGTTTTATAAAGTACTACTATAAAGGCTGTAAAATTGAGCTCTCAGTTTTGCAACTTTTCTAGTCTGACTAGATTTTAAATGCAGTCTAAATCATGTTGAAATTAATGAAGAACTGTAATGGGAAATGAGTAGTGCCACATGCCAAAATGTCTGCGCCCCCTGCTAAAGCTTGTCAAAATATGAATCCTTAGCATTAGGTGTATAAACAAGAGTCCTGAATTTAATTATACTGTGATGTCTCCATGATGTATTTGCCCATGAGGTTAGATGCATTAACAGGTGTTGTGGCGCTGTCAACATTCTAAGCCCCTTATGATGGAGACATTGACTTATACACTCTTTAGTGCTGCTGTCTGTGGGAAGAGTATGGTGTGTGCATGAGAACAATGAAGAGGTGAAAGATGGAGAATAAAAGCAAAGACAGTGACAAAAAGAGAATAGAAAAGAAAAGGTGAAGTGTAAGCTTTCAATAGCAACCTTTATAAATAAGTATACAGCAAAGCTAAGTAGGAGCAGCGACATGAAAACAGAACTACAGGACAATACAAAAAGACAATACAATGGCAGTAAAACAAGTATTTTTTTAGTCATATCTACTTTATCTATATGAGCAGGTAGTGCAGAAAATTAAATACCAAAAATGTTGAGCAAAAATGAGGGAGTCTTTTATGAAAGCAGGAATAATTCTGGACAGGTTTGTCACTAAATGTAGTCCCATTGAAACCACACTACCAGTACAGTTTCAGAGAAGCAACTCTAGTTTCTTTGCAGGGAAGCATTGCTTCAGTTAGGGCCAGACACTGAGAACTTGGACTGTGGTATTTTTTCAAAGGCATTTTTGTCTGTAATGAAATGCCTTAATTTCTACCAGTATGCTTTGGACAATCAATAATAATGACTATACACATAGATGCAACAACGTATGAAAAAAAAGCATGAAGCACTGTAATAAAACATGGAATCTTTGATGACAGGCTATATTCTCAGCATGGAATAAATACTTGTACAAAAGTTAGAGCCCTTTTATGAAATCTGGAGCAGAAAGGATTTGTGATAACCCAGCTGGCAGCTATTGATGACTGTATGAGAAACATCTGGCAAGACTCTCACAGATACAAAAACTGCTTGCAAACTGGACATAGATAAAGGATAAGCTTGCTATTTCAAAATATTCTGAATTTCACTGGAGACAGCTTTTTGTTTGGTTGTTTGGTTATAAGTGAAAAAAACTATAAAAGGGATCACTGGTTATGACTGCATTTATGGCACTAGTTACAAAACTAGCCATCTGAAATGAAAAACTGTAACAAATAGCATTGTGTCCATATTACACGACAAAAGTTCAGTTTTGAATGACTGGACAAAATGTGAGTCATTCCAGATATGAGGTGAGAGAATTCTTGCACATGTAAGAAGAAAGTGCTGGTTCATGGAAAGAAATTTGAAAAAAGAATGTGGGGGTAGGAATAGGTTTAGAAGGGAATGCAGCTTAATAAAAAAAAAAAAAACATGCAGTGCAGAAATAACACAGAAAAAGAGTTCTATAGCTACCTCCAGCTACATGACTGTTTAACCAAACCAATTTCCTAAATGCACAAAAACTAATAAATATCATATATTGTATTTACATTTGTTAAGAAATATTTCACCCAGTTCTGGGTAGTATGAAGAATCAATATGAATGATGTTTCTAGAAAGTGAGACTTATACCTTTTTAGAAATCTGGATATTTTTACAGGCAGTTCATTGTATATCTAATGCAATTCAAGAGTAAGAGTACAAAGGTACTTTATTTCTGTATGTACTCAACCCTCTGCCAAGCCTTCTTACCTCTCTTACATGGAAAAAAAGACTGATACGTTCCACTGACCATTGATAAGTAAACAGGACTTCTTTTTGCTGACCAATAACAGAAGTCTCACAGCATTTTTATGTGGCAAGTGCTTTTATAGAGTTATTGCTTTAATGAAGTCTAAACAAAAATAATTAATTACTGTAATACTATAACACTTTGTTTTGCTGATTTTTGTCTGGAAGCATTTGTACATAAAATCCAGATAATCTTACCTGAGATACTACCAATATCCGAAGGTCTTTTCAATGAAACAAGTTGAAGGTGCACTGTTCTATCCAATCGAACACACTAACTCCACAAGCACTGCTGCTGACTGTTTCTCGGTCTCTTTTCCCCAGCATGCAAAATGCGGGAAGAGAGCGAGAGCCAATCAGTAGCCATCCACATCACGTACGTGACTGTGGACGTGGCAGTCCGATCCCCTTCCACTTATGAGTGGTTACAAACCATATAGACTTCTGGGCATCTGTACACTGATGCCTTGTCTTCTTAATCTGGACTGCTTTTACAACAGTCCAGATTTACAGAAGCTGTTTTTTTTTTAAACCCGGACCTTACCGAGCATGCGTGTGCACAAGTCAGGGACACTCGTAGGCTTGCAGCTAAGGATTATGATAGTAAAAAAAATAAAAATATTTTATTTTTTGAAATGTTAACAACCTTTGTTTTCACAGCTGGGGGAGCAGTAGTCCTGCAGTCTAATGGCATGAGCTGCCACTTTCTGTGATTCATAAAGTCTGTAAAATATCATCTGAGTAGTTTCAGTTTAGCCATGATGGACTTGAAAAGCTGCTAGTGCTAGGATGTTGGTAGATCACTTTTCTGATAGGCAGTGATCTTGTAGTTGATTATAATTAAGGGGATGTCGGGGGTCTCCTACTGCATATAGTAAACAGGAAGACCAAATGGTCTCCCAGGAAAGTTTATATATTTTTTTTTCCATTGGGAATTGAATGATCTTTGAAAGAAATAACTATTAGTAACACTTCATTTTTCTCTCTTTAAAGAAAAGACAGGCAATAAATTGCACTGAAATCAGTGTCTTCCCACTTCTACTATTAATGGCATCCACTCATTGTTTAAAGAATACTACCTGGTAACTTTCTGGAGATTCTATGATTTAAATGGTCTAAATCTCCTGCCTTTTAACAAGTGACAACCCTGGTTCCTATGCATCACTTTTCACTTTCCTGAAGTACAATATGACTTTGATTTCACTTGAATATTATGTTGATGTTCCACTGTTCAATTTTCTATACTCCAGAAAATTTTTTATAAAATAATGGATCTAAAATCTTACTCAGCCCATATGAAACAACACTATTTTATCAACATGTCATATGGAAAATATTGAGATATATGATTGAGCAGCATACACCAAGCTAGCCCTACAGTCTCATAGAAATCTAGTAATGCAATTAGCATTTTATGAGTCTGAACACAGCCAAAAAGCCATGTTCAGCCATCTCGGATGAGTTAAGTTCTGGAAAGTTTAGTTGTAAGGTAGGATCAGAAGGTGTGTGAATGAGTGTATGCAGGGGCTGCATGTGTGCCTTTGTATGTGCGTTTGTCTGGGAGATAGAGTAAAGGGGAAGTGAGGGGGTGAGGGTAAGTGCATCTGTGTATATGTCATTGGATGAATAGATGAGTGTGTGATTGCAATCAGATGGATAAGGAGCTGTGTGTGTGTGTGTGTGTGTGTGTGTGTGTGTGTGTGTGTGTGTGTGTGTGTGTGTGTGTGTGTGTGTGTGTGTGTGAGTGTGTGTGTGTGAGTGAGTGTGGGTTGGAGCAGCTGCCATACCCCTGCATACCCCTAAACTAACAAATATAACAACATTGGGTGGGGTGCCACAAGCACCTAGGGATAACAGTGCTACAGGGATGGGAGGGCCAATAGACACCAGGGATTACTACTCCTATGCAATAATGGTGCATGAGCCAACATGGCAGGTATGACCCTAGCCCTGAGTAGCATCCTGCCATCGCCCAGAATGATACCGCAGTACAAGGACAAAATTATTGACTTCAACAATTGGCTAAGCTTCTGGTGTTATTATAAAGGATCCAGTATCCGTCTGCATGGGCCGACATGGTCGACAGACCACTATGCTTTTCCAGAGATGGCCTGCACCTGTCGCCCATGGGATTCTGGATACTGCCTTAGGCTCTTGCCTCTCCTATAGTGCCTTTTTAGGCAAGGTTCAAATGACAAATTCACCACCATAACAGGAACAGGCAAGCAAAAACTGAGGGTAATGCTACTCAATGCTAGAAGTCTAAATCTCAAAATGCACTCACTCGAAGCACTCCTTAAAATGGAGAACATCGATATCTGTGCAGTGACTGAGACCTGTTTCAAGGCTCTAGTGAGCACCCCTGCATTACCAGGCTATAACTCATACCACACTTTTCAATCATCTAACCTGGACCAGAACACCAAAGGCGGAGGTGAGTCCATATTCATTAACGATATCCACATCTCCAGGCTAGTTGCGCAACATAATGCATCCAAAGTAATCCAAGTGCAACTAACTCTGGGCAAAACTGCAATCCAAATTGTAGCTTGCTACAGATCCCTCACCATGCCCCAGGATTCCCACTCCTCTTTTCTTGATATACTGGAAAATATTGGGGTTCAACCAAACAATCTAATAATGGGCGATTTCAACTACCCCACCATTAACTGGGAAAACTACTAATGTACCAACTCCTTTGCTCAACACTTTCTGGAATTCATAAATTCCAATGACCTAGATGAACTTACCCACACCCCCACCAGAGGCAACAATATCCTAGACCTAGTCATTAACAACATGAGTGACTGGTGTTCCACACCTGAAGTCAACTCCTCGTTGGTCAGATCAGACCATAAGCTAATCACCCTAGATATCCGCATCCTGCCCCCACCCACCATTAAGGAAACCATGGTAAAAAATGTCTCTAAAGCAAACTTCATGCATCTTAAGACAGAAGTGGCAAACTTCATGACACCCATGCAGATGGACAATACAGTTACAACTGCTGAATCCTACACAAATGCACTCTACAAGCACTTACACAAGTGCATGGATCGTGCTATCCCAAACAGAACCAAGATGCTATCTTCCAAAAAAAGGAAGCCAATCTGGTGGTCCCCTGCCATATACAAACTCTACAACAGAAGGAAGAAACTGTTGCAAAAGAGAGTAAAATCCCATGAGTGGAGGAGCTCCGTGGTCAGCCTCAGTAAGAAGCTGTGATACCTGATAAGATCCTCCAAAGCTAGCTATGAAAACAAAATCACCACTGATTCTAAGGGCAACCACAAAGCGTTCTATAGCTATGTCAAAAATCTCAATGGCAACACCCAGATCTGCTCTGAGTTTCAGCACAACGGCACGAAAATTACAGAACCAACTGATATTGCCAACATCCTGGCAGATAGGTTCAGTGCTAACTTTACCCCCCCTTTTCACCCCATAAAAGGCCCATATCTATATAGGAAGAATGCAGAGTCCCTGTAATCACACCTATGCAGGTAAAAGCTGCACTTTCTAAAACCAAAAACACAGCATCCATGGGACCGTACAACATCCCAGGCTGCATTTTACATGAACTTCAGAATGAACTGACTTCCCACCTAGGCACCATGTTCAGTCATAATCTCACATCAGGCTTTGTGCCCACTGAATGGCGCACAGCAACAGTTATCCCACTCCACAATGTGGGAGCCACCACTGATCCTGGGAACTATTGCCCTATTAGCCTGATGAGTCTGGTCTACAAGGCCATGAAACGTATCATCATGGAACTCATAAACAAAGACATTGGTAACCTCCAAACTCTGGACCCCACCCAGTTCGGGTTTGTGAAAGGTGGATCATGCTTTTTGAACCTGATCGACTTCTTTGAGGCAGTCACCAGAGCTGTAGATGAGGGTAAGGTGGTTCACACAGCCTATCTTGACCTCACCAAGGCTTTTGACACCATCCCCATTCTGGAATTATAGCTAAACTCACTAAACTAAGTACAAATCCCTACATCACAAGATGGGTTGCCAACTGGCTCACTGACAGAACCCACACTGTAAAAGCTGAAGACTCCAAATCTGACTTCAAACCAGTGACAAGTGGAGTACCACAGGGTTAAGTCCTGGGACCTCTCCTGTTTGGTATCTACTTCTCTGAAGTATAGACTAACACAGAAGGCCTCTGGCTAACGAAGTACGCAGATAACTGCAAACTAGGAGCCATAGTTGTTGTTGGTGTTTGTCTTTCGGCTTTTCCAGGTTAGGGGTCGCCACAGCGGAACTCCGGTCCGCTAATGACTGGCAGTTGGTTTTTATGGTGTCGAGTTGCCAGTCCGATGCCCAACCTTCAATGAAGGCATGCCCATTCAACGCATGTCTTTTGAATGCCCACTCGACCGCAGGGAGGACATGCAGACTCCACACAGAAGGCAGTCCCAACCCAAGCCGAGAATCGAACGGGAGAACCTCTTGATGTGAGGCAACAATGCTACCGCTGCACCACCGCAAGTCCCCAAATGATGTGGACATCCTACAGAAGGGCCTCACTGAAACAGATGCCTAGTGTCAGAGGCATGGCCTCAAGCTCAATGCCAAAAAGTGCATTGTCATCCACTTTGGTAAAAACTCTGTATCCATGAACTACCACATAAATGGCAGTCTACTTAATGCCAAATGTGTGATAAAAGACATTGGGAACCAGGTGGACAGTAGTCTCTCCTTTGATAATCACATTGCCACAGTAGTCAGGAAATCCCTCTATGTGGAACACCTCATCACAAAAGGGTTGTCATCCAGGAAAAAAGAAGTAATTGTTCCCCTCTACTCGGCACTCATTAGACCCATTGTAGAGTACAACACCCCTTTTGGAATGTACCTCACAAGACATCTGCAGCAGTTGGAAAGACCACAGAAGTACCTCACAAAGAGGATTACTGGCCTCAAACAGATGCCCTACACTGACTGTCTCAAAAAACTCCAGCTTTACTCTGTAGCATATTGCCTACTCCAAGGAGATCTCTGCCTAACATATAAAGCTATGTTAAACCCAAAGCTGTTGGACATGCTACACCTAAAGAAATCCCAATCCCCCCAAGCTACATGCTCTAGGGACCTAAACCTTGTCACTACAATAAACAGGACATGTTGGAGGGATAGAGTCTTGTCCCAGAGACTTCCTATACTCTGGAACAAGCTACCCATCTATGACAAGCAATGTTCCTCATTAGCACTCTTCAGGAAAAATCCTGATGAATGGATGGGAAATAGGAAATACACCCCAGGGATCAGTTCTGTGACTCTGCTTGACAGGGGCATAGGAAATTAACTTTCTTGGGTGGCGTAAGCCAGGGAACCTTGTTGGCTAGGCTTACTTAGGCCCTTGGGCCGATAGCCTAGTACCTACCTATGAACCTATGAACCTATGAACATGGAGATCAGGGGTGGAGTGAGAAGTAGATATACAGGAATACTATTCCTGTGCCATAGTGACACACAAACCAGTATGGGGATCGGGTGTGAGGGGAGCACTAGATACCAAGGACAGGACAGGCAGTGGACTCGGGGACAGGTATAGGGACTGTGGTGTATGTCTTTGTGTGTGTGTAAATGGGTGGGTGTACCACAGTTAACTACCTCAGGAAGTGCTGATTTATACTTTGTGGTAGCTAACTGTGATTCAGAGATATGCAAATGAGGTGGTAATGAGGTCTTTCCTCATCTTGGCTTACATATCTATAAACTACAAAATTCTGCATTGTTAAAGCAGGGCTCATGCTGGGCCCTTTAAAGGAGTACCGCACCCACAGACTCAAAAAACATGTTTAAAACATCATGGCATGATGTTTCCTACACTTTAGCAGCACTCTGGGATTATTTACAGGATTTTAAATATTTTTATATGTAATTACAGACTCTGACCACCTGGAGGCTAGCATATTGACGTGGTTTGGATAAATCAGGTTGCCACTCAGTATCCCACAAATCATTGTTTGATTCACAAATGTTACATCATGGAGGCAGAGCACCTCTCTGGCCTTGTTCAAGAGGAATCTTGACCAATGGATGGGAGATCGCAGATATACCCCAGGGATTACTTCAGTGTCACTGCTTGACAGAGGCACAGCAAAATGATAGGCATAGTTTTTATTCAAACTAAAGGGGTGGCGAAAGCCACATAACTATGGGCTAGGCTTATAAATGTCCTTGGGCAGATAGCCTAGTATGAACCTATGAACCTATGCAGGCCTCCATTTGCCTAAAAATCCTGTCATTTCATAGATGTTGCATGCGTACAAAGTTCTGAGTAAAATAGACCTGTTAAAGTAACATTCCCTGCTGCTGAATGACTACTTAAAACAGAAACAGTGCAAATGTCACAGAACATACACAAAGTGCTGTTTACTGCTGCCTTTTTTCTAATTTAGTTTAAGTGGCACTAATTTGTGAGACAATGAATTCCAGTCCTTTTACTTCTCCCCTCCCCCATAACACTTAGCTTCCCTAGCTGTCAAAGTCCTGAGGGTAATTTGACTTGGTAATTTCATTGACTGGCAAATCTCAGCAGGGTGCTTGAATCATGTAATTCAATCTTTGCTCTAGCATTTCCTTTGTTACAGGGGACATTTTTTTTTTGCTGCACTGTAGCCATGGCCTTACTTGACTGCATTAGCATCCAGTTTATGTAGCAACTCCTGTAAGGTCTTACACCAGGGAGCTAAATAAAACTTTTAAAATATTAAACCAGTTTAGATCTTTATTAGTGTAAGTGTTTAAGGTATCACTTCATGCTTCCACCTTGCTAAAAATGATTTACATGTGCAAAGTGTGTTGGTATTCAGTGTTTGCCTACCTATTCTTTTTACTCCACTGGTTGGTTTGCAAAAAAAACTTTTACAGTGTCCCCGGATTTGTCTTTGTACATACAAACAGTGCTATATTTTCCCCTTCCTTTTTCTTGTGTCCAGTAGTCACTTATAACAAAGTACATTTTTTTTATTTTTGTATATATATAAAGGACATCACTGTTAATTAACCTAGAATCAGATAATGGATGCCACTGCAAAGAATCACTGTTGAAATATTTGTGCATGGACTAAACCCTTACTAAATATTTGCCAGACTCCAGTTCAATTGGTGCTATGGCTTTAACATACTTGTGTGTTTGCTCATGCCTTCCAATCCCCACCATTACATACCAATTTTGCAGTGTAGTAACCACCAGACATGCCCATACACCTTTAGCCATCAATATGCAGCTACTCCTGTTCATGTGAGTATGTGAATTCATTTTCAGACTTAAAGTGTGTAAGCTACACTGACTAATTCCAGGTGTTTGTTCAGGTTTCACATGGTGCTTGCTTAGAGCTACTCTTATGTTAAGCCACTATGAATATGTTCATAGGTTCATAGGTTCATACTAGGCTATCTGCCCTAGGGCATTTATAAGCCTAGCCAGAGTGTGTTTGGCTTTCGCCACCCATTTTAAATTAATTTTGCTATGCCCCTTTTCGAGGTTAGTATACTGTGCCTCTGTCTAACAGTGACACAGAAGTGATACCCGTGGTAAACCTATGATCTCCCATCCACTCATCAAGACTCCTCTTGAAGAGAATCAATGAGGGACTCTGCCTAACCTGGACTGCGATTTTATTCCATAGTGAAGGGAGCCTCTGGGTTATGAATCTGTCCCTCCAGCATGTCCTATTTATTTCAGTGCTGAGGTTCAAGTCTCTCGGCGTGGCTCGATGGGATTTGGATTTTCTGAGGTGCAGCATGTCCATTAATTCCGGGTTGGACATGGCTTTATACGTCAGGCACAGATCGCCTCTGTGCAGGCGGTATGCCACTGAGTAGAGCTGGAGTTTCTTTAACCGGGCAGCATATGGCATTTGTTTGAGCCCTTTGATCCTCTTGGTGAGGTACTTTTGGGGTCTTTCCAATTGCTGCAGGTGTCTGGTAAGGTACATCCCAAAGGGGCATTGTACTCAATTATGGGCCTGATGAGGGATGGGTAAAGAGGCACGATGACCTCCCCTGATCTAGATGTGAATCCCTTCATGATTAGGTGGGCTATATAAAATATTTTTCTAACCACTTTGGCCACGTGGTTGTCAAATGAGAGATTGCTATCAACTTGGGTACCCAGGTCCCTAATTACTTCTTCCGTACTTAATGGATTACCACCTATGTGGTAATTTGTGGGCACTTTGTTTTTGCCAAAGGGGATGACTATACACTGTGTGGCATTTAGCTTGAGGCCACAGCTGTGGCACCAGTTGTCTGTTTCTATGAGGCCCTTTTGTAGGATGCTTGTGTTGGTTGGAGAGTCGATTATGGCACCCAGTTTGCAGTCATCTGTGAACTTGGTCAGCCGCAGTCCTTCTGTGTTAGCCTGTACCTCCGAGAAATATATACCGAACAAGAGCGGTCCCAGGACTGAGCCTTGTGGGACGCCACTTGTAACTGGTTTGGAGTCTGACGTGGCTCCAGCAATTCTAACCATGTGGGTTCTGTCCTTGAGCCAGTTTGCAACCCATCTAGTGACATAGGGGTTTATATTTAAGCTGGTGAGCTTATCTATAATGTCCGAGTGGGGTATTGTATCAAAGGCTTTTGCGAGGTCCAGATAGGCTGTGTGGACCACCTTCCCTTTGTCAATGGCCTTGGTGACTGTTTCAAAGAAGTCAACCAGGTTTAAGAGGCAGGATCTGCCCTTAACAAAGCCGAACTGGGTAGGATCCAGTGTCTGTAGGTCCCCAATATCTTTATTTATGAGGTTCATGATGATCCTTTCCATAGCTTTGCAGACCAAGCTAGTCAGGCTTATGAGGCGATAGTTTCCAGGGTCCGTTGAGGCACCACCTTTGTGGAGAGGGACCACTGTTGCTGTACGCCACTCTTTGGGTACATATCCTGTAGTAAGGCTGAGATTGAACAGTAGTTTTATGTTTGGGTTTAGCTCTTCTTGGAGTTCATGTAGGACGCAGCCTGGGACACCGTCTGGTCCCATTGATGCTGTGTTTTTTGCTTTGGAGAGGGCGGCTCCCACCTGAGCATCTGAGATGTCAGGGAGCAGCACTCTGCTGGGATAGATATTTGCCCTTTTGGTGGGGAGGGGGGGAGAAGTTTGCGCTGAACCTGTCAGCTAGGATGTTGGCAATGTCTGTGGGATTGGTGTATTTTTTGTCATTTTTGGACTAATTCTGAGCATATCTGGGAATTCCCACCCAGGTTCCTAACATAACTAAAGAAAGCCTTGTGATTATCCTTAGTGTCCTGTGCAATTTTTCTCTCAAAGCTGGCCTTTGACGATTTTATGAGTGCCCTTAGTTTTTTGCTAATACTGATCAGAGATGCCTTCCCTTTTTGGGATTTTGCTCTATCATGTAGTAGCTTCCTCCTTCTATTCTATAGTTTGTTTATGGCTGGGGTCCACCAGACAGGTCGTCTGCCTATGGAGGATTGGGTCTTGGTTTTATTTGGGATTGCATGATCCATGCATTCCTGAAGGTGTTCATAGAATGCATTTATAAAGGATTCTGCGGTCTGGGCCATATTTTCCACAGGCCAGGGGGCTTTGAAGGATTCCACCTTGGTTTTGAGGAGTGTGAAATTTGCTTTAGAGAAGTTTTTCACTGTGGTTTTCTGGGAAGGGGGTGGGGTCGGGATGTGAATATCCAGTGAGATCAGTTTATGGTTTGATCTTACCAGTGAGGGATACACTTCTGGTCTGGAGCATAGAGTCCCCATGTTGGTGATGATCAGGTCCAGTATGTTTTCCCCTCTTGTGGGAGTGGTAACATGTTGTTCCATAGCATTTGAGTTTATGAATTCAAGGAACCTTTGGGCAAGGGTGTTGGAGCTAGAGTACTGCTCCCAATCTATGTTTGGGTAGTTAAGTCACCCAATATAATGGTGTTCGGAGAGACCTTCATATTTTCCAGTGTTCTCAGGAAGGCCGAGTGGGGTTCCTGGGTTTGGAAGGGTGGTCTGTAGCAGGCTATAAACTGGAAGGCAGTTTTACCCACTGTTAGTTGCACATGGATAGTCTCTGATGCTTCGTGCTTTGCCACCAACCTGGAGGTGTGAGTATCTTTGATGAATATCGATACTCCCCCTCCTTTTGTGGTTCAGTCCAAGTTTTGGGGCCGAAAAGCATGGTATGAGGTATAACCTGGTAGTGCTGGGGTGCTCTTGGGAGTCCTGAACCAGGTTTCTGTTACTGCACAGATATCGATGTTCTCCATGCTAAGGAGAGTTTCGAGTGCATGCATCTTGAGGTTTAGACTTCTGGCGTTGAGTAGCATTACTCTTAGTTTTTTATCCCTTGTGATACCTATGGAGGTGGGTTTGTCTTTTGAGCCTTGCCTAAAAAAGGCACTCTGGGGGTAGCAAGAGCCTTTGCCAATATCCAAAAGCCCAGGGGTGACAGGTGCAAGCCGTCCCTAGCAAAGCATCGTGGCTTGTCGTGCATATCATCCCAAGCTGACAGGCATTGGATCCCCTTTGAATGACACCAATACTTAAGCCAATTGTTGAAATTGATCATCTTGTCTTCATATTGTGGCATCATTCTTGGTGAGGGTAAGATGCTACTCAAGGTCAGAGTCATACCAGCCTGGGCTACATGCTCAGAGAGCTCCTCTATGTCTCTTTTCATGTAGTCCAGGGAGGTATGTCTCAGGTCATTCACACCAGCATGGACAATGATTGAGTCATATTTGTACTTGCCTTGGAGTGACCTGAGTGCTTGTGTTATGTGGTGGATCCTAGCGCCAGACAGGCTGCTCACCGTGACCTTCTCCTTGTTCAGCCTGGTGAGCGGGACGTCAGTGTGCCTGATGATAGAGTCACCTATTACAAGTGTATCAGGTGTGTTGTTTAGCCTTAAGGGCTGTGACTGTTTGGCACACTGGCTTTGTGAGATATGTGTTGCACGTGTTTTGTTTTGGGGTAGCGGTTGCTTAGGTGTCTGCTTTGGAGGTCTCTGCTGCTTAGGCAGATCTTTATTTAGAGCCTCCGAGTATGTTTTTGTGTGATTATGTGTTTGGTTTGCTGTCGTGGTAGGTCTATGTGAGACTGGAATTGTAGTGAGTGTGGTTTCCTTCTCCTCCTGACTGGTTATGCCAGTACTGAGTTGAGAGAGCTTAGCCTCCAGTTTGGCTATATGGTTGCATCTCTCACATGTGTTGGAATTTGTTGGGAGGAGTAGAGGGTTGTCTGTGTACATGAGGCAGTTGTAACATTGCCTCAAGATTCCCATATTCACCAGCTGGACAAGGAGAGGAGATTGACAACTGACCTTTGAACATGCTAGAATAATATTGGGAATTCCTTTATAATTGAAAACAAGGGCCAATGGGGAGCGAGGGTGTAGTGCTTTTAATTTTTAGTGCTGACTTATAATTGCTTTAGTGAGCAAGTGCCAGGTAACAAGTGCAATGTGTTACAGGTAACTTAAATGCAAAAGCGACAAACAGTAACTTTCTTTCAAGTGAAGCAAGGAAATAAGTACAGTAAGCAATGCAGATATCACTAGGGATCCACAGAAGCGCTGAGAAGCCGCGTTTTAGGTGGAATTAGTGTTCCAGTGAAATAACAAGCATACAAACAAAGCTAGATTCAGCAGGCCTGGATCTAGTCTATGCTACAGCAAACAAGGTGTACCAATTTCAGTAAGATACAGTTCAAATATTCAGGCACTATAAACCTTTAACCAGAAATTCCCAGCTCAGAAGGGCAGAGTCCAGCTTCTCCTCCCACAAGAGTGCAGACCACAAACCTTCTTAATGTAAAATAACTGGCCTGAAGCCCAAGTGCTTAAACCAGAGCTAATACACTTTAAGAATAACAGACACTGAGCTCTCCATCAGCAGTTCCCAACTTAGAAGGATGAAAGCTACCTGTCCTGCCACCACAGTGCATGCCACAAACCTTCCTAATGTAGAACAACTGGTCTGAAGCCCAAGTGCTTAATCCAAAAGACTTAGAATGTTAGCTACACTTTAACCAAGTTACTACCAAGCAGTAATAAATACAACTGAATAATTTAATTAATGCCTGGATTAGTGCTCAAGTTATACAAACAAAGCTAAATTTAGCAGGCCTGGATCTAGTCTATGCTACAGCAAACAAGGTGTACCAATTTCAGTAAGAAGAAATTCAGAGATGCATGCACTATAAGCCTTCAACCAGAAATTCCCAGCTCAGAAGGGCAGAGTGCAGCCTCTCCTCCCACAAGAGTGCAGACCATGAGCCCTCTTAATGTAAAATAACTGGCCTGAAAGCCCAAGTGCTTAAACCAGAATTAATATACTTTAAGAATAACAGACACTGAGCCCTCAATCAGCAGTTCCCAACTTAGAAGGATGTAAGCTACCTGTTCTGCCACTACAGTGCAGACCAGAAACCCTCTCAATGTAAAACAACTGGTCTGAAGCCCAAGTGTTTAAACTAAAAGGCTTAGAATGAGTTACACCAAGCAGTAATAAATACAATTGAGAACTTTTAAGATGACGCAAAAGCAAAATAAAGTAGGAGGAAACAGAAGTACAGTAAAAGCAGAAGAATTTTTTTTTTTTTTTTTTTTTTTTTAAGAAAAGTAGCAAAAGCAGTAGTAAATACAATTCTCATGCAGTGCAAGCTGGCACACTTGAATATGTAGCAATATTAGTCCACACACAGTTTGAAAAAACGTAATTAAATTAAAAAGGACTAAAAGCAAGTGCAGAAAGGGTTTATTAGGTAGAATGCGGTAAAGAGATGTCCTGGGGGAGTGTCGTAGATCAAATCTAAAGTGGGGCGGGCACTGCAAAAGTCACCAAATTTGTTAATTAAAAGGAGACACAGCACTAGCTAAATTATATCAGCTGAAAGACAAGGCAGGAAATGAGGGGGGGTGGGGAAACAGTTTCAACACAGATGTAAGGAATGTGCAAATTATAAAAAAATATATATACTGTTTTCTATATATTTGCAGAGCAGTAAGACACAGGTAACAAGCAGACAATTTAGCGCTATAATACAGAATAACACAGAAAATATACTCAGCTCTATAAACTTGAAGATAGTTCTGTAAGGCTGTCTCTCAAACTAAGGTTCCAGTTTGAATACAGGTTGTTAATTAAAAGGAGACACAGCACTAGCTAAATTATATCAGCTGAAAGACAAGGCAGGAAATGAGGGGGGTGGGGAAACAGTTCCAACACAGATGTAAGGAATGTGCAAATTATAAAAAAATATATATACTGTTTTCTATATATTTGCAGAGCAGTAAGACACAGATATCAAGCAGACAATTTAGCTCTATAATACAGAATAACACAGAAAATATACTCAGCTCTATAAACTTGAAGATAGTTCTGTAAGGCTATCTCTCGAACTAAGGTTCCAGTTTGAATACAGGTTGTTAATTAAAAGGAGACACAGCACTAGCTAAATTATATCAGCTGAAAGACAAGGCAGGAAATGAGGGGGGTGTGGAAACAGTTTCAACACAGATGTAAGGAATGTGCAAATTATAAAAAATATATATACTGTTTTCTATATATTTGCAGAGCAGTAAGACACAGATATCAAGCAGACAATTTAGCTCTATAATACAGAATAACACAGAAAATATACTCAGCTCTATAAACTTGAAGATAGTTCTGTAAGGCTGTCTCTCAAACTAAGGTTCCAGTTTGAATACAGGTTGTTAATTAAAAGGAGACACAGCACTAGCTAAATTATATCAGCTGAAAGACAAGGCAGGAAATGAGGGGGGTGTGGAAACAGTTTCAACACAGATGTAAAGAATGTGCAAATTATAAAAAAATATATATACTGTTTTCTATATATTTGCAGAGCAGTAAGACACAGATATCAAGCAGACAATTTAGCTCTATAATACAGAATAACACAGAAAATATACTCAGCTCTATAAACTTGAAGATAGTTCTGTAAGGCTGTCTCTCAAACTAAGGTTCCAGTTTGAATACAGGTTGTTAATTAAAAGGAGACACAGCAGTAGCTAAATTATATCAGCTGAAAGACAAGGCAGGAAATGAGGGGGGTGGGGAAACAGTTCCAACACAGATGTAAGGAATGTGCAAATTATAAAAATATATATACTGTTTTCTATATATTTGCAGAGCAGTAAGACACAGATATCAAGCAGACAATTTAGCTCTATAATACAGAATAACACAGAAAATATACTCAGCTCTATAAACTTGAAGATAGTTCTGTAAGGCTATCTCTCGAACTAAGGTTCCAGTTTGAATACAGGTTGTTAATTAAAAGGAGACACAGCACTAGCTAAATTATATCAGCTGAAAGACAAGGCAGGAAATGAGGGGGGGTGGGGAAACAGTTTCAACACAGATGAAAGGAATGTGCAAATTATAAAAATATATATATACTGTTTTCTATATATTTGCAGAGCAGTAAGACACAGATATCAAGCAGACAATTTAGCTCTGTAATACAGAATAACACAGAAAATATACTCAGCTCTATAAACTTGAAGATAGTTCTGTAAGGCTGTCTCTCAAACTAAGGTTCCAGTTTGAATACAGGTTGTTAATTAAAAGGAGACACAGCACTAGCTAAATTATATCAGCTGAAAGACAAGGCAGGAAATGAGGGGGTGGGGAAACAGTTTCAACACAGATGTAAGGAATGTGCAAATTATAAAAAAAATATACTGTTTTCTATATATTTGCAGAGCAGTAAGACACAGATATCAAGCAGACAATTTAGCTCTATAATACAGAATAACACAGAAAATATACTCAGCTCTATAAACTTGAAGATAGTTCTGTAAGGCTGTCTCTCGAACTAAGGTTCCAGTTTGAATACAGGTTGTTAATTAAAAGGAGACACAGCACTAGCTAAATTATATCAGCTGAAAGACAAGGCAGGAAATGAGGGGGGGTGGGGAAACAGTTCCAACACAGATGTAAGGAATGTGCAAATTATAAAAAAAATATATACTGTTTTCTATATATTTGCAGAGCAGTAAGACACAGATATCAAGCAGACAATTTAGCTCTATAATACAGAATAACACAGAAAATATACTCAGCTCTATAAACTTGAAGATAGTTCTGTAAGGCTGTCTCTCGAACTAAGGTTCCAGTTTGAATACAGGTTGTTAATTAAAAGGAGACACAGCACTAGCTAAATTATATCAGCTGAAAGACAAGGCAGGAAATGAGGGGGGTGGGAGAACAGTTTCAACACAGATGTAAGGAATGTGCAAATTATAAACAAATATATATACTGTTTTCTATATATTTGCAGAGCAGTAAGACACAGGTATCAAGCAGACAATTTAGCGCTATAATACAGAATAACACAGAAAATATACTCAGCTCTATAAACTTGAAGATAGTTCTGTAAGGCTGTCTCTCAAACTAAGGTTCCAGTTTGAATACAGGTTGTTAATTAAAAGGAGACACAGCACTAGCTAAATTATATCAGCTGAAAGACAAGGCAGGAAATGAGGGGGGTGGGGAAACAGTTCCAACACAGATGTAAGGAATGTGCAAATTATAAAAAATATATATACTGTTTTCTATATATTTGCAGAGCAGTAAGACACAGATATCAAGCAGACAATTTAGCTCTATAATACAGAATAACACAGAAAATATACTCAGCTCTATAAACTTGAAGATAGTTCTGTAAGGCTATCTCTCAAACTAAGGTTTCAGTTTGAATACAGGTTGTTAATTAAAAGGAGACACAGCACTAGCTAAATTATATCAGCTGAAAGACAAGGCAGGAAATGAGGGGGTGGGGAAACAGTTTCAACACAGATGTAAGGAATGTGCAAATTATAAAAAATATATATACTGTTTTCTATATATTTGCAGAGCAGTAAGACACAGATATCAAGCAGACAATTTAGCTCTATAATACAGAATAACACAGAAAATATACTCAGCTCTATAAACTTGAAGATAGTTCTGTAAGGCTGTCTCTCAAACTAAGGTTCCAGTTTGAATACAGGTTGTTAATTAAAAGGAGACACAGCACTAGCTAAATTATATCAGCTGAAAGACAAGGCAGGAAATGAGGGGGGTGTGGAAACAGTTTCAACACAGATGTAAAGAATGTGCAAATTATAAAAAAATATATATACTGTTTTCTATATATTTGCAGAGCAGTAAGACACAGATATCAAGCAGACAATTTAGCTCTATAATACAGAATAACACAGAAAATATACTCAGCTCTATAAACTTGAAGATAGTTCTGTAAGGCTGTCTCTCAAACTAAGGTTCCAGTTTGAATACAGGTTGTTAATTAAAAGGAGACACAGCACTAGCTAAATTATATCAGCTGAAAGACAAGGCAGGAAATGAGGGGGGTGGGGAAACAGTTCCAACACAGATGTAAGGAATGTGCAAATTATAAAAAAATATATATACTGTTTTCTATATATTTGCAGAGCAGTAAGACACAGATATCAAGCAGACAATTTAGCTCTATAATACAGAATAACACAGAAAATATACTCAGCTCTATAAACTTGCAGATAGTTCTGTAAGGCTATCTCTCGAACTAAGGTTCCAGTTTGAATACAGGTTGTTAATTAAAAGGAGACACAGCACTAGCTAAATTATATCAGCTGAAAGACAAGGCAGGAAATGAGGGGGGGTGGGGAAACAGTTCCAACACAGATGTAAGGAATGTGCAAATTATAAAAAAATATATACTGTTTTCTATATATTTGCAGAGCAGTAAGACACAGATATCAAGCAGACAATTTAGCTCTATAATACAGAATAACACAGAAAATATACTCAGCTCTATAAACTTGAAGATAGTTCTGTAAGGCTGTCTCTCGAACTAAGGTTCCAGTTTGAATACAGGTTGTTAATTAAAAGGAGACACAGCACTAGCTAAATTATATCAGCTGAAAGACAAGGCAGGAAATGAGGGGGGTGGGGAAACAGTTTCAACACAGATGTAAGGAATGTGCAAATTATAAAAAAATATATATACTGTTTTCTATATATTTGCAGAGCAGTAAGACACAGATATCAAGCAGACAATTTAGCTCTATAATACAGAATAACACAGAAAATATACTCAGCTCTATAAACTTGAAGATAGTTCTGTAAGGCTGTCTCTCAAACTAAGGTTGCACTGCCACCTCTGATAACAGGTTAATGTTTTAATCTTTCTATTCTCGCACTGCACACTAGCAGTATCTGGTACAAATACAAGAGAAGTATGCAAGCGATACGCCACCTAAGCATCATTTGCCATGCAGAATGTACAAGTATGCATACCAAATTTCTGTGTTTCCAAACATCGGTGTTACTACACTACTACTGAATAAAATGAACATATTGAAATGTAACATGACCTGTTAGATGTAATTACGATTTTTTTTCCTGTCTAAAATAATTTCCATGATTCTCTGGCTTTTTGGTTTCATTCACTTAACTGGCTACCTGTAGGTTTGCTCTTTCTTAGCAAGTTGCAGTAAATATTTTGTTATCCGGTTGTTTACCTGTTAGTTTGAATGGGCACACTATGAATGTTTCCAGCGGCGTCCCTGGGTAAAAGCTCAAAATGGTGCCATCTCAATGGTCTGACCTTGTACTGTAGTCCCTTAACTGCTGCCTTGCACATTTTGCATAAGGCAGATCTGAATTATCCATTGCAATGTTCAATTCCTATATCAGGCAGTATCAAACTGTTTATTCACTTAAAGTTTCTTACCTTAGTATTTTCGGGACAGCAATCCAATCTCTTCACACCCTGTAAAATACAGCAGCCACCACTCATTTCTCATGCTCATCCATTCTTGAGCTAGCATTATCCACATCACATAGTGCCACGTGACATCCCAACTTGCCTGTTATTGTCCAATACCTGTCAATACAGGAGAAGATGAATGCATACACCTAACTATATAGCAGCAGTCAAAAGACAGTACTTACATGATGTATTCACAAGCTGGCTTTTGGTTACAATGTGCATATGCAGCAACTACTGCATATTGCACTATCGTGACAAGCCTCTGTACCATTTCACGGTAGCCAGTCTCACAGAGGTCCACTCACACCACAACATTACTTGCAGCTGCAGCCAGATCCATTCATCTCATCACTTTCGTAACACTCCTGCAGCTACGCATGCTACCCTAAACATGCCTCCTCTTGCCATTTATGCATTATGCATGTCTCACTTCTGTCCACAAAGACCAGTCCGTACAACTGCAGCTGCCAAACAAGCGCCACCACACTGCACCACTTCACGGTAGCCAGCCTCAGAGGTCCACTCACACCACAACATTACACACATGGTCCACCACAGTTAATGTGATATTACTTCTCACCAACAGTTTAGCGTAGTTTCTCCAACTAATGACCTCAGTACAACACAACCACGAGTTCTATACCAATACAACTGTTCACAAGTCATGAAAAAGTAGTGTGTTTAGGGACTTAGTGACATATGTTTCACTAACTGCTAGTCTGCTCTTTCAGCACTTATTGTCCATATTAACTGCAACCCATTGTTCCACTTATGTCAAAGCTAATGTCCTTCAGTTGTGACCATCACTTGCTAAGGACCCAGTGTAAGGAAAGGGCAAACATGAAATTCCTACTCTAAGCCATGCCCAAAACAAGCATTTCCATGTCGCTACTTTTAACAATGTCCACCAACTTCATAACACAGGAATATAATGAGGCACTTGACTGTTCACATTTTTTGTAATTACAAACACTTTGCATGGTACTATAGTAATGTACAAAACAATGGTAACTGAAATATCACAATGCATCTGTAATACATAAGCAGTTTTGAATCAACTTGACAGTAAATGACTCCATAGATATATGTCAGCCACCAAGCATCCAGACAAAGGATGGCCAAACTGCATGAGGCCAAAAATTTTTAATTATGTTACACTTGTTTACTGGGATAGTCACACTGGATTAATGTCCTTTGTCAGCAGAGGGCCAGGGAGAAAATCTCCAACAGAAGAAATAACATATATTACTCAGTTATATTACATTACATGGATTGCACAAGTTACAGAACATTAGAAAATACAAGACAATGCATTTAGCACAGTGTGTTAGTAATGTTCCCAACTAGGGAGTCACAGTTCTCATGGTCTGACACAAGACTTGGTGTTTTGTACAATGGTTGAGTAATGTTCCCAAATCGGGACTCACAGTTCATGGTCAGACAATTACAATTGAGACACATCTGATGGAAGCAGAGCTTAGGTAATTGAATTTTATATTTTTGACACACCCCAGTGACACACAACCCACCTCCACTGACACCCACACCCACACACACAAACACACACACACACACCAGGGACACACACACCACCCCACACACACATACACACACACACAAACAAGGGACACACACACACACACCAGGGACACACACACACACTAGGGACACACACACACACACACACACACACACACACACACACACACACACACACACACACACACACAGGGACACACACACACAAACCAGGGACACACACACACACACACACACCAGGGACACACACACACACACACACACACACACACACACACACACACACACACACACACACACACACACACACACACACACACACACACACACACACCAGACGCACGCACACACACACACACACACACACACACACACACACACACACACACACACACCAGGGATGCACACACATCAGGGACACACACACACACACACACACACACCGGGGACACACAAACACACACACACCAGGGACACACACACACACACACACACCAGGGACACACACACACACCAGGGCACCAGGGACACACACCAGGGGGACACACACCAGGGACACACACACACACACCAGGGACACACACACACACAGACACACACACACACACACACACACACACACACACACACACACCAGGGACACACACACACACACACACACACACACACACACACACACACACACACACACACACACACACACACACACACACACACACACACACACACACACACACACACACACCAGGGACACACACACACACACACACACACACACACACACACACCAGGGACACACACAGACCAGGGACACACACACACACACACACACACACACACACACACACACACACACACACACCAGGGATACACACACACACACACACACACACACACACACACACACACACACACACACACACACACACACACACACACACACACCAGGGACACACACACACACACACACACACGCACAGACACACACACACACACACACACACACACACACACACACACACACACACACACACACACACACACACACACACACACACACACACACACACACACACACACACACACACACACACACACACACACAGGGACACACACCAGGGACACACACACACACTCACACACATATACACACACACACACCAGGGACACACACCAGGGACACACACATACACCAGGGACACACACACACACTGAAATATCACAATGCATCCGTAATACATAAGCAGTTTTGAATCAACTTGAAAGTAAATGATTTCATAGATATATGTCAGCTACCAAGCATCCAGACAAAGGATGGCAAAATTGCATGAGGCCAAAAACGTTTAATTATGTTAAACTTGTTTACTGGGATAGTGGTACTGGATTTATGTCCTTTGTCAGCAGAGGGCCAGGGAGAAAATCTCCCACAGAAAAAATAACATAGATTACTCAGTTATATTACATTACATGCATTGCACAAGTTACAGAACATTAGAAAATACAAGACAATGCATTTAGCACAGTGTTTTAGTAATGTTCCCAAATAGGGAGTCACAGTTCTCATGGTCCAACACAAGACAATGTGTTTTGAACAATGGTTTAGTAATGTTCTCAAATCGGGACTCACAGTTCATGGTCAGACAATTACAATTGAGACATCTGATTGGAAGCAGAGCTTAAGTAATTGTATTTTATATTTTTGACACACCCCAGTGACACACACACACACACACACACACACACACCCACACACCCCAGTGACACAGGGACACACACACACCAGGGACACACACACACACACACACACAGACACACACACACACACACACACACACACACACACACACACACACACACACACACACACACACACACACACACACACACACACACACACACACACACACCAGGGACACACACACACACACACACACACACAACAGGGACACACACACCAGGGACACACACACACACACACTGAAATATCGCAATGCATCCGTAATACATAAGCAGTTTTGAATCAACTTGACAGTAAATGACTCCATAGATATATGTCAGCTACCAAGCATCCAGACAAAGGATGGCAAAATTGCATAAGGCCAAAAACGTTTAATTATGTTACACTTGTTTACTGGGATAGTGGTACTGGATTCATGTCCTTTGTCAGCAGAGGGCCAGGGAGAAAATCTCCCACAGAAAAAATAACATAGATTACTCAGTTATATTACATTACATGTATTGCACAAGTTACAGAACATTAGAAAATACAAGGCAATGTATTTAGCACAGTGTTTAGTAATGTTCCCAAATAGGGAGTCGCAGTTCTCATGGTCCAACACAAGACAAGGTGTTTTGTACAATAGTTTAGTAATGTTCCCAAATCGGGACTCACAGTTCATGATCAGAAAATTACAACTGAGACATCTGATTGGAAGCAGAGCTTAAGTAATTGCATTTTATATTTTTCACACACACACACACACACACACACACACACACACACACACACACCCTGGTGATACAGGGAGACACACACACACACACACACACACACACACACACCAGAGACACACAAACACACACACCAGGGGCACACACCAGGGACACACACCAGGGACACACACACACACCCACACACCAGGGACACACAACAGGGACACACACACATACACACACACACACACACACACACACACACACACACACACACACACACACACACACACACACACACCAGGGACACACACACACACACACACACACCAGACACACACACACACACACACACACACACACACACACACACACACACAGGGACACACACCAGGGACACACACACCAGGGACACACACACACATACACACACACACAGGGACACACACACACACACACACTGGACACACACACACACACACACACACACACACACACACACCACACACACACACACACACACACACACACACACACACACACACACACACACGGAAAACACACACACACTGGGGCACACACACACACACACACACACACACACACACACACACACACACACACACACACACACACACACACACACACACACACACCAGACACACACACACACACACACACACACACACACACACACACACACACACACACACACACACACACACACACACACCAGGGACACACACACACACACACACACACACACACACACACACACACACACACACACCAGGGACACACACACACATACACACACACACACACACCAGACACACACACACACACACACACACACACACACCAGGGACACACACACACACACACACACACACACACACACACACACACACACACACACACACACACACACACACACACACCAGGGACACACACACACACACACACACACACACACACACACACACACACACACACACACAAACACACCAGGGACACACACACACACCAGGGACACACACACACACACCAGGGAGACACACACACACACCAGGGACACACACACACACACACACACACACACACACACACACACACACACACACACACACACACACACACACACACACACACACACACACACACACACACACACACACACACCAGGGACAGACACACACACACACACACACACACACACACACACACACACACCAGGACTAAGTAATGAGAGACTGATATTACTCTTTTAGATAATGGCATGACCAAGCTAAGCAGAGAAATGCGTCTTATTTACCATCAGTATCAGTTTCTATGTTTGTATTGCACATAATTGTGAAAAGGCATAGATAGATTTCCTGTTGTCATGGAAGTTAAGTTTTCAAATGTGATCATTTAGTGTTTAAATAATGGACATCTAGCACATATGTGCCCATTAAACTGGTTGAGAAAATATCTGAAAATGACTTTTGTTTTCACTGCATTACCAGTTCACTACTTCACCATGTGAATGGCAGAAGGGGAAACCAGAGAATGTTAAGGACAACAATGTTCATTCAAAAACTAATTTGTTTATTATCTCTTTTTATTGTTTAGTTTTATATCTTTGGAGGCATTAATGAAGAGCAGGAATTTAATGACATCTTGGTGATGAAGCTTATCAACCCTTCTGACAGACAGCCAAGTAAGTTTTAACTTTCAGAAAACTGCATTTATATATTTCAAATATGTCTAATTTGTTCACTGTATTTTTATTTTATGCAAAACCACACTGAGTTTTATTTCTAAAAAGGAGGTCATTGTTTAGCAGAAAAGCAGTGACATATATGTAGAAAATTAGCTGTGTTATTCATTATATTATATAATATTTATAGTAGTATAACAGCTTTTTTTTGTATGCTTGAAACTCTGCATTTATTCTGTGACTAAAAGGCTTAAATAAAGCACATTTTAAATTATTGCTCATAGAAATGTGTTTTTGAAATGTGGTGCATCAGACTGAGAAAAAAAGATGAAAGCACCCAAACCAATTACTTTGAAGAAAGTATAACCATAACAGAAACTAAAATTATTATATATACGCAATGTTCACTATACATCTTGTATAATGGAAAATAGTTATTTTTTTTTATTTTCTTTGCTTTACTTTGAACATTCAGTATATGAGTCCATCCAGCATCATCTGCTGTGAGTTAATGGGTAATTTATTTATCGCTTAAGATGTGTCTAATGCCATGTAGATGATAAAAAATGTGAAACTTCTACTTGTCTGCTGTTTTTAACTTTTCTGTTTGTACCAAGATACTGTTATGAGCTATTATGATTTTCTTAAAACTGAACCAATCAGATTCATTCAATGGCAATTTTATACTTATTTCCAAGAAGCATTAAATTACTTAAAATCTGTAGAGATGTTGAAATGCAGTATTTTATTTTGAGGGGATCTTATTATTATTTCATAACCATATATAAAGAAACAAGAAGAAGAATTGTCACTTACTTAATAATCTACTCTGAATTTGTGTGGTGAATAGTATACAACAAAATGATTTTATAAGAATATGGTGCAAGTGCCCCATGCCCCCAAGCATGGTGTTGATATACAGGCTTACGCATGTGGACTGTGGTACAGACTATCTGTTATGGGGTGCCTGATTTACTGACAAAAAGAAAAAAAAGCTGTGGTTGTAAGCTTAAAATTTGTAAAGGAGAATTAGCAGACAGCAGAAATGGTAATTCTGACATCAGCAGGCTATATTTTCCCAGTGACAATCTAAATAAAAAAACATTTACAGATTGGATGACAAAATGGTGGAAAGTTACAGGTTAAGGTCTTAGAACATTCATACCAGTCTAGATAAAGTATGCATCATCTAGATTTTTTTATTCTGCAGAGAAAAAAAATAAAGGCACAGAGAAATTAAATGATATCAAGAAAGGAGTCATGAAAGCAGCCAAAGTAATTGGGGTGGGAGGGAATAGTAAAAGTTCTTTTAGTTTATTTTGAGGGGAAATTATGACTTTCAAATATAATTTTATGAAGAACAAATAACTTTGAACAAACAAAGCAATAAAAGGTGGTGTTAAGAATTGGACTTAAAAAAGGATGGAAAATAGGCTATCTAGGAGAAAATCTGGTTAGAATGTATGCAGATAATATAATAATGGAAAAGAAACTTGATGATTCAGAGAATATGACATGGTACTGCAGCATCAGAATTTTCAAAATGCATGTACGTGTAGAGAGTCCAATATCAAATGGAAAACATGTTTGCTGCTATATTACAATAATTAGTACATACGGTTATTTAGATCCGAGACTATACAGCACTGTAGCATGCTTGTCAACATCTTAGCACAAGAAAGTTGGACAAAGCCAAAACTAATTGGGGGGGGGGGGTGGGCAAACACCCAAAAAAGGGACAAAATTTGAATACTGCACTATAAACTTTGAAATTTGCTAGAATAAAAGTACAGAGCTTGTAGATCTAGATGTTTGAAAAGCCTGTTTGAAAAACTAGTAGTTATTATGTGAATTTAAGAAGAGGTTTTAAATAAATAAGAAATTGTATGGACGCTAGTGCAGAGGATTAAGGCTATGAGCTGTTAGCAAGGTACTTCCTGTGGTACAGAGTTTGATTCTCTCAGCCTTCATTAGCCCACTGTGTGACCTTGAGCAATACACTTAACTAGATGGTGCTTCAGGGCAATTGGGAATTTAAGCTCTTTAATGGTTTTCTAGAATCCATGTCTAGTAACTATCTATGTCTCTAGCAAAGCAGTGAACATTTGAGTGAAGGGTGATACTAGGAGTGATAAGAGGAGAACAGTGAGGAAGTGTGATAAAACAATGGAATGACTAAACAAAGGTGCAAAACTGGTAACAGGAAAATGTACATCAATTTTTTGTGCTAAAGCTGGGTGGCTGTCCATCAGTCTCCACAGTGGAGGAAAATAGGAAGGGAATTAATTGACGGCTTTATCTGTCAAATGATGAAAGGTAAGAACAGCAAACTGCTGTTAATATCAGGTAACAACACCCCTATTTAAGAGAACTAAAATAAGGCAACATATAATACCGTCTATTCATGCCTCAGACTCTCACCAGGAAATATGTCCATCAGGAAAAGGGCAAGAGGCATTGCCAGGTAGACTTCATCAAGCCATGGTGAGTGAAACTTCCAAAGAAGTTTGAAGGCTGCAAGGCTGTGTCCTGTACAGAATATACTCACATGTGGAATCATTTAATTTAGAAAATAGAAATGAATGCTATGAAAGTATGAGCAGGGAATACTGAAATATAGCCATTTATACTGTTGTCAGAGCATACAGAATATATTCTGCACTGGAATAAAAAAGATAGACAATGGAATGCGGCATGATAAATCAAATCACTGGGATCAGCACATGGTATAAAAACATGGCAGATGATTAAGAACACAGTCAATCAGTATGCAGAGACTCAGTGAGAAAGGATATCCAGAAAGGATACAACAATATATACCAAAAGCTACATTTGATGAGCTATGTATTCACTTATTTAAATCTTGCAGGAGCACAGTGTGGATTAAACTACTAGTCTGACAATTAGTTGTAGTTACACATTATTAGAGATGTGGATATGACTCTCTGTAACATCTACTGGTGGTGCAGGTTAATCTAGATATAACAATTCCAATGTTGAAAATTATCCCAAAGTCTGTGTAATTCCAGCAGATTATGGTAATAGAATTTCAGACATATAAATAAATAATTTGTGGAATACCAAGAAAATCAGACGAGTTAAGAAGAACAGTACTAGTCATAACACACAATTTTTATTCTCACAAAAATAAAATATAACATCAACAACCTACCTCACACTCTCCTTCCTGTATTTATTCAGTTACCCCCACCCATCCCCCCTGCACAAGTATTTACAATGCCCTCTTTTCTATTTCAAGATCATTACAAAATCTGAAACTGCGAAACTGCTAGAAAAAAATTAACTCCTCATATAAACCATTTATCCTGAACGTCTTAGACATGTTAGCAATTTTCTCTGCAAATCTCTTCCCTTCATTTTTACCCTAGGCCTCACTGCTGGTCCTCTGACCCACAGCCTCAGACATGCTCTTGTCATTCCACTTCCCAAAGTCTCAACTCCCTGAAAAAAATCATCTATAATCAAATACTTGACACAAATACTTGACAGCATCACCAAATATGACATTCTTAGTCATAGACAGCATGGCTTCTGCTCCAGCTACAGCACAACTGCTGCTAGATTTTTCCCTAACTGATCAGATTTACTCCAACATGGAACAGAGCAAAATTATATGCACTTTCTTAATCTAAGCAAAGCCTTCAACACTATTGATCACATGCCTGCTGCTTCACATGCTTAGTGAGACAGTTTTTTCTAATGATGTCATGCAATGGTTCAAAGATTGTCTCTGGAACCATACCTTTAACAGTAGTGGTACTGCTCCTCATTCTACATGATACTCCCAGACTAATGCTATCACTCAGATTCCAGCACCCCATATATTGTGGCCTAGCATCAAATAAGTGTCAACAATCAGGCTGCATCTGGCAGAATAAATGTGGCTTTCCTCCCAAACCATATATGTACATAAATGCCTCCATGAATTATTGTTGCCAGAATAGTGTAACCAGTTCAGCACAGTCAGCAGCTGTAACAATATGCCAGTTGGAAAGAGGGCAGATGAAGTAGTGGCTACCACAAAATGGTGCCTGCATGTTGTATTTATATACAGCATGGTGCAGCAATGTTATTGATAACAATATACATGCTATCTGAGAACTTGGAATAATACATATACACGCGAGATGTGGCCATCTATGTCAATGTACAGCATGTAGCAATAGTGCATTAAAGACTAATACATCATGATTCTTGCAGAAGTATTTAACTTGAATGCTATTAAAGTTCATAAAATGCAGGGATATACCCCCCTAAGTAATATGTATGACATTTGATGTCATAAATGTACCATGCCTGCATATATTTCAATAAAACTTTTTGATATTTCCCATTAGATAATAGCACAACTGTATGACTCTGAGTAAGTCACCTGAACAAACAGTCCCCCAGGTCACCCTAAAGAGGGACATCAATGTCCAGCAGGCCTACCTAGTTAAATATATATAAAAAAAGGTTTCATATCCCTATTCATTAGTATGTATTAGCATCAGTATTTGTTAGTATCGCTGACCAAATAGTACATTTTGTCATTTTCTCAAACACTGTGTCAACAGTTGCTGTAGGTTTTCCATGTCATCATTAATATTATGAGAGATCAGGAAATGTTTTTGTCAGCTGTCATTTTCAGTTAACTTACACTAGCCTGTTTCAGCATTCCATAAATCCCAAAGGAGCACAAGGTATATACCACAAAACTAACAACTTTGATGAATAAATAGGATCAGTCTCATGGTACAGAGGGATAAAGCCTTGAAATAATTCCATTATTGACTCTGGCACTGGAGGAACTGGCCTAGAAGGATGAGAGTGAGAGGCCACAATTGGCTCACCCATCCTGGGTGTAGGGAGGCAGATAAGCTACTGCACTACTGACACCCTGTAGAGGGCATGCATCATAACAAAGACAATACAAAGGGTTAGAGCACACTCTTGGCAAGCAGTGTGGAAGCAGAGTAGCCAAAATTAAGGACATGTATGGAATTATGCATGTCTGAGGGGCATTATTGCTGGGTACCCATTTAATAAGGCTAAAACAATTGTGATGGCCTTAGGGCATGTAAAACCAGGGATGGCTGTCTGGATGATGACTTCACACAGCTGGCCCTTATCCAAAGAGTAGAAAAATAGGCATGTTGAGCATAGGGCAATGATGGTCAGTTTGGTGTAAGAAATAAAAAGACACAGGAATAAATCTGATGAGGAAGCAGCAGCTCTCCTCCTGCAGGCAGCATGGAGTGATGGCAGCTACTTCTTTGGCTATGGTGGCCTATTTGCTCAAAGGGAGCATAAATGCAACTGCAATGTTAGTTCTGTCAGCTGACATGCATGGATATTGCAGATTAAAGTAGATGTCTCAATGACACATGACACAGTATTATTATGTACAGGTGACTGACTGAGCAAATACTGGAAGAAGTCTCACCCTTCACATCAAGTAAGTATATATTAGCTTCCATGTGTAGGCAATTACTGTGGCCACTACACAAGGAGAGAGTATGAAGCTGGAGCTCCTGGTAATAATAGCAGTTAAGTGCACATGTGCATATGATAGCATTCCTACAGATGTATTGTAGATAACTGTAGAATGGATAACTGTTACAAGTCTCTACTTCATCATAACTTACTACACAATGAGATATACAGTATTGCATGAGTCTATTAAGAAGTCCTTGATGATTGTTCAAGAATCTTGATCACTTTCCTCAGCTATTGCTTTTAAGACAAGACAGGGTAGTAGTAGTTGTGGTACATATTCAGGAGCATAATTAGTCATTGATTGTATCGTTCAGTGGAGGTTCCAGAACATATATGAATGTGAGGGGACTTCTGCTGACCAAGCATGAATGTCAGTAGCCAGTCCACTTAGTCTCATTTTTTAGTCCATGCATTCTCATTTGCTCAATTATTTTTTTATATTCAGCATATTTAGAAATGCACATATGTAGTTGTGAGCACATAATTGCTCAAAGTAAATTTCATACAAGCCCTAAAGGCATTAAAGGAATCCATAATACTAGGTATTAAGTTTAGCCCATGTTGATAGTTCTAGCTTGTGTTGCCCCCCCCCCCCCCCATTTTCTCCACATCCTGTGCCATCCTAGATATGAATTACTGAGTTTTCTCATTTTGTCTTACTCTTCAGCTTTTTCCTCAATCCCTTCAACACAACCTTACTAGCCAAGACTGCAAATAAATGAATGAAGTCAGGTGTCTGTGGCCCACTAGGTCCCCAGAAGCCATTGGGTTCTAGATGTTCTGATGTGTGTTTTACACAATTTTTCCATTTGTGTGTGTGTGTGTGTGTGTGTGTGTGTGTGTGTGTGTAGATATATATATATATATATATATATATATATATATATATATATATATATATATATATATATATTTCACTTAAGAATACAGGAACATGGACTCATAATTGGATAAGGACAGTATTAATTAAAGACACGTTTGGTAACTGAGCAGTAATAAGCATCACTACTAATGAGATAAGGCACTATTAGAATTAGGAAAACTGGTTGCAAACATTTAACCTTGTAATTAATTATATACATAAAACTATTTACACGTAGTGAAGCTCATACAGAAGGGTAAGCAAAATGAAATAAAAACAATTATTTCAAGCATCATTACTAAGACTGCATGCAATTATTACTAGACAGTTTAAAAGGAAAGCAGGAACAGAGCAAAGTGGTATCCCTTAAACCCACTGGAGTATGGCGAGACTAGGACAAAATTATGTGAATGAAGATATGGAGGGGCTAGCAATCCAGTCAAGGTAAAGGCCCCATTTTGGCATAAACCTAACCTCCTTGTCTCTCTTCTTAGCTATTATAATCTCAGCTGATTATATTGTCTGTAAAATTTGCCAACATTCAGTTATCTGCAAGGGGTGAAGTTATTCTCCAGTGTCTAATAATAGATTTCTTGACTGCTAGTAGGAGTTTGGACATAATCAAATATGAGGATCTAGGCCAAGGTAAAGTACCATATACCACTGGATGCCTCTTTTCCACTTCCATTATAAAATGGTTCTGTCCTACTTTGTCCCAAAAATGTGAACAAAATGCTGTAGTTCAGGGTAGCAACAAAATATATGATACCAATTAGAAATAGATGTATTTTACTGGCAATGTCAGCCCAAGGGTCTTTGAGTTGTAAAATGACTAGAAATGTTATCTGGTGTTAAAAACAATTGGTGAAGACATTTACAAGCAAGTAGTTTTTTATCTTGGAGAGGAGATTGCCTTAGTGGGGACTCATAGAATCTTGAGAATTTGCTTTTCAATTGTATTTGATTGAATATTGCCTGGGTGATTTTGCTTATATTCCTGCATTATGTCACAACATGATTGTGTTATTACTTTCATTAGCACAGATAATCCAATTTTATGAGGGGAGATCGGAAAAGCATCATTGCTAAATAATTGCACCAATGGAGAATTAATTGTCTGCCCAATCAGATAGGAGTCAAAAGTGGATTTGCACATAGAATGTAGTTGCATATAGTAAATATAGCGATTTGTGAGAATATTATACTCAATTCTGGCATCATCCTGAAATAGTTACTTGAATATAACTGATTTGATAAAATTAAGTTCTTATCCTAACAATCTTTCCAGGGGTAGGCCTGCTTGGTAATTTCAAAATGAAGATGCATACCAAAATGAAAAATCAGAAACACCATCATCCCTGAAGGGGTCGTTTTTCTAATAGAAGTGACCACAGCACTATAAATAGTGTTTAAATATTGAAATGAAGCCACAGAAGGAAGCCCAAGGAAGTAATCACCTACCCTGGTAAAAGCAAACAACAGGAGTTGCTTTATATGTTTCTCTCAAGAGGCCACTGATAAGGGTATAAAGTGATATTAACAGTGAAAACTGTTTACATTAAAATTGCCCATGGATGTGATGTGTCCATTTAACAAAGTTCCCTATAAATCCTCAATGCCGTTGCTCTGTATGCTATTACCAAACTAAGAAGGTGAAGACACCAAACTCTTACAAGACTTAGTGCACTTCTGCTGCACCCCAGGAAGTAAAAGGGACCACAGGAATTCCTGTATCTTGTTTTGCTGTTTCCATAATGTGCTAAAAAGAATTCTAACAGGAAGCCTTTGAACAATGTTTAAGACTTTGGGAAACACCATTTTGATTAAAAGAAGTTTAAGTGAAAGAAAAGGCTCCAAGTAGCCTATCCATGTAAGTGTTCTTCTATCAAATGACCTATTAATCTAGCAGGGATCTCCTTGGTTTGCAGCAAAGTCAATGCAAATATGATGCCCAAGTATTTAAAGCAGGGAGGGTTAAAAATTAAGTTAGATTTATTTTTGTGCTGGGAAATATAAGAGTATTATACTGAGTTGGTGGGATTTACTCTATAACAAGAAATGAGTTGCCCTCTTTTAAGACTGCTGAAGGTCATTGTCAGGGATACCACAGGATCACAAAAAAAAACTAAGAAGTTATCCACAAATAAGACAACTCAACTTGTAGCTTTGTCCACTGAGTCACAATTATGACCAGGGACAAGTTTCTCCCAAAGAAAGTGAGCTAAAGGATCAATAGCTAGTATGAACAATAGTGGAGCTAATGGATATCCCTGCCTAACACCTTTACAAATAGAAAAAGACTTATAAATGAAGGAACCAAGCTGCACCACTGCATTTGACAACTGATATAGAGATATTATTATTTCTAGAAAAGAAGATGGAAATTAAAAAAAGGGCTAAAATCTGAAACAAATACCACCATGAAACATTATCAAATGCCTTCTCAACATCAATAGATAGAAGCATCATGGGGTGACACTAAGGTGACTCTCTTCTAACCAGACTGCTACTCTGACAATGTGGGTCCAGGACGACCTAACTTTAACAAATCCTTTGATGTTGTTGAATTAAGAAGGGTAACAGTAAAGATATTTTTACTATCCAGGTACATATAAAATTTGCTATCAACATTGGGTAAAGAGAATGGCCTGTAGTTTGAAGGCAGTGATGGATCTTTAGCTGGTTTGAGAACTGGCAGAAGCATAGATTCCTTCCACAATAATATGACTTCACACTGAGCGAAGGCACATGATCAATGATCCCTTAAGAGTTTAATGGCTGTGGATGGAAGCAGTTTATGCATCTGTTCCAGCAGACCATTGCTGCAAGGTTTATTAGCCTTTAGGCCCTTAATTGTAGTCAAAATATATGAATAGGTTTTTGTTCTTGTTCAGTGGTTAAGGCTGGTAGTTTAGGAAGGAAAGAGGGTAATTCTTAATGACAGGAGAGGATTTTTCATAGCATGTTGTGTCTTACCCTGATTATATAAATGAAACTCTGACAGAACAGTATGAAAGAAGAAACTAGCACTAGAGCATCTGCCTACCAGTAGACAAAATAAATAAATTGTCTCTAGTGCTATTTGCATTTCTACTAGTCTAGAACATATTTGAGGGAAGACTTTAAAATATTCAGTGCATAAGCTATCCACAGCTATATCCTTTTTCCTATTTATAATATTCTGGATTTTAGCTTTAATTTGAGCTAAAGTAGAGTAGCTTGAGTCTTGGAGAATGACTTCCTTCCTAAAATGATTAACTGGTACTGTAGCAGATTTAGGTCATTATTCCATTTCAGCCATAGCACATTCTCCCTGGACCATAACTTGGCATGTAAAAAAGCCCTTATAGGCTTCCCAAAAAATATGAGAAGAGGAGTTATCTGAGGAGTGCACTGCAATAAACTCTTGAGTATCTCCTGTCAAAAAGGCAGGGAACTGAGACTGCCATGTGTAGTAAGGATGAAGCATGCAAAGCCTAGGGGATAAAAAGTCCTAGAAAGAAAAGATCATCTCCAAGACCTCATAGTCAAAATATGGACATGGAATAACCTGAAGTGAAAGGGTGGTGTCTAAAAGGGAACTGTCACTATAGATTCTATGTATTCTAGTGAGAATGCCAAAATGAGGTGAATGATGGGTGTACTAGCTGCCCATGGAGCCAGTATATAATTCTATATCAACAAGTGAAAAACCTCCACCCAAGTCTTAATATGTTTAGCCTGGAGAGTTAGGTGACAAAATATCAATACTGTTGTATTCCATGGGTCTGTATTGTGGTTGAGGTCCATACTAAAAGCAGCCCACCCTTAGTATTGTCCTGTTTATATTTGAAGAGACACCTGATATCTTTGGATCCTAATGATAGCACAAGATAAATATTAACAAACGTTATGATTCTGGTGCCCACCATCCATATCACTCCTGTAACTTCGCCACCTGTATGAACAAAGTTTATCTAACACTTGCAAAAGACAGCTTTCTCTCTCTTTATTAGAATGGTGACCCCTTTATGCTTCAGAGAAAATGTTCTCTGAAGAGATGACAACATGCTGGCCCCAAAAGTCAAACGATACACATGTCACATGCTCAAGGGAACTTAACCTGGTATGTGACATCAATAGAACTTGTTGGAGGGACAGGTTTATCTCACAGAGGTTACCACCTCTCTGGAACAGACTTTCAATCCCTGTTAAGCAGAGCTCCTCTTTGATCCTATTTAAGTGTAATTTGGATGACTGGATGGGAAACTGTAAATTTGCTCCAGAGGGTCCACCTGTGCCTTTCCTAGATATAGCTAATAGGTGCTGGTTTAGTGTCTATGTATAACAGACACTCTTGGGAACAAGGGTTAACTTGGCTAGGCTTGTAAGGGCCCTACAGCCATTAACCTAGTAACCTCCTATGATCCTATAATCAATCCCTGTTTTTACAAAATTTAGTCTTGAACCCCAAAGAGCAGAGAAAATACATCCAACATGGTTTTATCCAGTTTACCAGGTAGTATATAACCCCTCAAAACAGACCAAGTTACCAAAACAACAGACTGCAATAAATAAACATTCCTGCAAAAGATGGGTTGGAGGGTTGAATAATGGTTAAGATGTTTACTTCACAGACACAAGGTACAGGGCATGATTCTCATCTTTGAAAGAGAAATTGGCTAGGCATAAAATGGCCCATAAGTGCAGCTAGTGAAGTATTAACCTATGAACAACTGAAATGATTTCCAGTCTTATATAATATATCCAACAGTTTTCAATAAAGACTCCCATTGTCGTGAAGCTGTATGTGTTTTTCCAACTGGGATACTTAGCATATTGATTAATAATAGAAAAGAAAACATCGCCCACCAGATATGTGTCTTCATATCGTTTGGAAGGTCTGCATAATGGTTAAGGTGTTTAAATTATAGACACAAGGCGCAGGGTTTGATTCTCAGATGGGGTAATTGGCTAGGCCTAGAATGGCCCGCAAGGGCAGTTAGCCTAGTACTAATCTAGGAACCTATGAACAAAGAGAGTTTGGCATGCTGAGAATCTGAATGATGTGTTTCTTGTAATGCAATGACACCTAGGGACCATTTTCTAATCCATGTACATAAGTGGGCAGTTTCTGACAGGGGAGTTTATCCCATTAATATACTGAGCCTGTGGACATAGCTAAATAGCTAACCTGTTAGTTGACAGGTTGTATGAAAACTTCACCCCCTCTCCTCACCACATGTACCCCATGACATCCCTACCACCTGTTCTCTACCTTGTATCTCTAAAGAGCAGGTCATAAATGTCCTCTCTAAGGGCAAAAACACAGCATCTATGGGACCTGATAACATCCTTGGTTGCTCAAACAAGAATTAGCAACACCACTGGGTACTCTTTTCAATGATAGTCTAAGCACCGGCTTCATCCCAGCTGAATGGAAAATGGCCACCATTATCCCATTGCACAAAGGTAGTGCTTCCACTGACCCCAAGAACTATAGACCTATTAACCTGGCTAGCCTTATCTGCAAGACCATGGAGCGAATCATCATGGACCTTATTAACAAAGATATAGGTAATCTACAAACACTTGACCCTACTCAGTTTGGATTTGTCAAAGGGAGATCATGCCTGTTAAATCTGGTAGACTTCTTTGTGACAGTCACCAAGGCCATGGATGAGAGGAAATCTGTGCATACAGCCTATCTAGACTTAGCCAAGACTTTTGACACAATCCCCCACTCAGGCACATACCTCTCAACCATACCGAATTTCTCGGTTTTTACTGGTTTTGAGGTCTAAATAATGGGGTGCCCCAATTTCTGAGTGGCACCCCTTCATTTCCAAATTTCCAGGCTTCTCCAAGCTTTTTTTTAAATGTTTTTTGTTTTTCAGCTGACGTCATCACATGCAGAGGCGTGCATGATCACGTCAACTCCATGAACAGCCCGCCAGCCTGTCGGAATTGAGTTCACTTTCTGGCCATAGTCTGGATACATGCAGTTTCCCCAGCTGCTTAAAGCAGCATTTGAATTCTGCGGGCTGAAACTGTGCAGTCTTAGAAGAATGGCCAGCCAGCCAGAAAGCAGGATTTACTTTAGCACCAGCCAGAATGCATTCCGGTAAGGATTTAAATTCTGGTAAAGGAGTTAGTCTTTACTGAGTTAGAAGCAACGGACTTAGCCTTCCGGTAAGGACTTAACCAGAATGCTAAGGAGTTAAACAGCAGTGGCAGTTTTTGTAACACAACAGATTTAGCGAGAATGCATGCAAGGAAGTTAGTCTTTTCAGCACAGGTTTCACGGCAGTTTTAACGGACTTAGCTCAGCAGGTTTCCACAGTTTTTGTGACACTTTGAATTTGTTTTTGTGTCATATATTTAAGGCTTCCTTTAAGGCTTCATGTCTGAAGTTGTCTTTCTGTTTTAAAAAGAATCCATTATTTATCTCCTATGAGACACTAGAGAAGTAAAAAATATATATATAACATTGATGTGACTGCTTCAGAGTGAATACCAAAAGTGCTAACTGATGTTATTCACCTTCTGTATTATCTTGCCTCCATCACTGTAAGACAAGAACACAAATGTTAGTTTAGTTTAGTACTGAGGAGTAAATCAGACATCTTTTATTATGTGCATTTTCAAGAGCTGTAAACAACTTAGTGTTTCAAGACATTGTTAGTATAATCTTGCTCAAAATGTCTGCATTTTGCATATTCACAGAAGTTTCTTTGGATGTACCATAAATTGACAATTTGGGTTGCACTCCACTATTAAGTAACACTCTGTAATCTACCATAATATTCTGAATGATGTTTTTTTATTATTTTACAACCATGACTGGACAGCTTAAAGACTAGATGAAGATGAATGATTATTAACCAACAATAGCTCAAGGCAACACCTGAGCTTAAAGAACACAGACCAATATCTTAAGTGGTTCCAATTCCCCCACTCCTGATCTTTGAGTGGTACCTTCACATTGACTCATTGATATCATATTCTAACTAACAGAGTCTGAAGAGAAGGTGTTACGATACTTGTAAGTCTTGCTTTAGCTACTCCACCATCATATTTTTAAAACTACAATCCAGTCTGCTACAGGCACCATGAGGAGCTCAGTGTCTCTCCAGTAAGTGTTTTACAACTGTAAATGCCTATTTATGTTGAATTGTGTTAGACATTTTACAACTGTATATGTTTATGTTGAATTGTGTTAAACATCTAATATGATTTATGCTTTATTATTGGAAGTTACTATGACATGCTAGCATTTTGTCTGCCCCAAGTTGTTTATAGTATAATAGTATGGTCTATTTGCATAGCTGCACCTTGTTCACTAATGTTATTCATGTAATTATGTTGTGTGTAGACAGCTCATACTGGTGTCTAATTATTTCTATATAATTGTGGTGTTACTGGTGGATAGAATTACATTAGAGAACCACGACAGATTGCTGCTCACTATATTTTTATCTGTGACTGCATAACTGTCTGAGGTTTCTTCTAACAGATGTTTTTCCAATTGGCTCAGTATCTGCATATACTAATAGTTGGTTCAAGACATTTTCCTGCATGCAGTAGCTATTTGCTCAGTTTGTTTTTTGTAATCTTTATAATATATATTTACCGTCTCAAAAGTGCTTACTCCTCTCTGTACTCTTCTTTTCTAGACCTAACACAACTCTTAAATATTCAACTGCGATACCACCTTTATCATTCTTATAAGAAAAGCGCAGTCCGGGTCTGAACTGTCTGCAAACAGCTAAAGTTAACTTTGAGTATGTGTCTACCTGTTTGATCCAATATTCATTTTCCTCTGGAGAGCACTCTGCTTTGGCTTGTAAGCAGCCACCCCCCCCACACACACACACACACAAACACACACACACAAACACACACACACACTCATCTTCCACTTTCTCTCTTATTCCCTTCTGTTAGCAAATAGTATCCATAACTGATCAATACTGTGTGTTTGTTAATTTAAACTGAGACCACAGTAGCCTACTGATACAAGGTTATCCGTATTTCCCCCTGAGAAATGGTTAAGAAATGACTTACAGTTTCAGAGCAGTCCTTGGTCAGTTGTGATTGTTTCTTAAACACAAACTTGTCTCTGCTTTTGCTCATTAGCAGCAGTACAAAGAACTGCCTGCTCACACCCTTGTTCTCCCCTCCCCCTTCCCTGTTTATTACCTTAAGACAATCCCAAAGTTAATAAATATTACCTCTGGCAGGCACCATTTTTAAAACTACAACCACCCTTGTCACTATCATATGTTCATTTATCAGTTAGCTCTATTAACTGATTGTTTCCAGCCCCCTCATAAGAGCAACTAACAGGGTTTCTACCAGCTTCGCTCCCCACCTTTATTACACTCACAAACCCATCCCATCTTTCCAATAGCCAACCACAGCGCTAACCCAACACTACCTCCTCCATCTTCCCACTACTATCACACCTCCTCAACTAACATGTACAAGCATACCTTACCTATGCTCACTGCATGCACTCTCCTTGCATATCTTACATCCTACCAAAGCTTCATCATGCCCCCACTCAACCACTACCACTGTACTACTACTCACACCGCCACTCATGTCTCACCCTCACTCAGCTCCCCTCCCACCAACTCAAGAACCATCCCTCTGCACCCCCCATATATTCTACCAACTATATTACTCAAACATAAAGCATCCCTACAACTTAACATAGTAACCCTTCCTACCATGCCTATTACCCATAGAGCACAATCATAAAGTTTCCCTTATAAACAAACACATTCAAAAACTGAGAAAATTAATAACCTCATGCATATCAAAACTAGCCCTGAGTGGAGACATCCACCCCAACCCTGGCCCTACCATCTCCAACCCCAATCCTCATAATCAGACTAGAAACCACAACTTCTCCCATATTACAGCCAATAGAAAGCCAAGTGACTTCCTTCTACTAAGCCTAAATATTAGAAGTATATCCAACAAAGTCCATGAACTCCATTGCCACCATAGACTTGTACTCCCCAGATATAGTCATCCTGACAGAAACCTGGCTAAAACCTCACATTACCAGTGAGCAAATACTCCCTACAGGTTACGGCATACTAAGAGTAGACCAGCTAAACAAGAAAGGAGGCAGTGTAGCTATAATATTTAAATAGCATCTAAACATCCAGATCTTAAAATCATCAGCTCCGCAAATAGGCGATGAAAAAATAATATATACCAACCTCAAAATAAACCAAAACAAAACCATCAACATAACTGGGTGCTACTTCCCACCTGGCCAAAACATCCCTCCACTAGAAAACCTCCTCAGCTGGTCCACCCACCATCTCCCCCAAGAAACTATCATTTTAGGTGATTTCAATATTGACTGGCAGTCCTGTTCTGGCAACCATCCAACCCATCATGTAAACATTCATGGCTTCACCCAACTAGTCCAGTCACCAACCAGGATAAATAAAAACTCCAGCAAGCACACTACCCTGGATTGGATACTAGTCAGTAAGAGCCCCCAGTCATATATAACAGGCTGCTTATCAGATAGCCTCAGTGATCACTCCCCAACATTCCTACTCAAAAAATACCTATACCAAGCTAAACCTATCATTTGCCATCAAATACATAAAAAACTAAACTTTAACTCACTCACATTCATCTTATCCCACAAAGAATGTAACTGGCATCCTCTAAAGTGCCTCAGTCTTGATTATGCAGTTGAATTTTTTAATACTACCTTCCTGAGCATCCTTAATTACCATGCCCCCATAAGACTTTCCAGAACCAAAGCACGACCCTCCCCATGGCTACAGAAAACCACTAAGTCAGAAATGAAAAACAGGGATAAAGCCTGGGAGCACTGGTGCAAAACAAAAACCCCCAAAGCTAGACAGAAATTCCTAGAACTACGCAATAGAGTCAAAATAAAACAGGACAAATTCCAATACTACCAGTCTGTCCTAGACTCCTCAAAACACAGCCCCAAACAATTCTGGTCCTCCATAAACTCCATCCTCCACCCAGGTAAAGTCAGTACCCCTCCTCCTAATATCCCTCACTCCTCAGAAAATATTGCTACCTCATTCAACACACACTTCACACAAACCATACTATCACTAGCTAAATAACACAACCCCCCTCCCCTCCAACCCACACCTTCAGCTAGTAATCTCCCCACTGCCTTCTCTTTTTCTCCTGTATCTACCTCCAACATAAAAAAACTCTTAACTAAACTTAAACCCACCAAATTAGCAGCAGACAACCTCCCAAGTGAATACCTACAAATCACAGCTGATGCTCTGGCCTACCCAGTATCCATCTTGATTAACCGATCTCTGTCAGAAAGTTACGTAAACACACTGTGGAAAGTATCACATATAATTCCCCTCCACAAAGGTGGACCCTCCACAGAACTAACCAATTACCGCCCCATAGCTATTCTCTCTCCACTCTCCAAAATATTAGAGAGATGCATACAGTCTCAGGTCTCAGACTACCTCCTTACTAACAACCTCCTTTCCAATACTCAGCATGGTTTCCGACCAAACCATAGCACCATCACTGCCTTACTCTCCTTTACTAACACTATCCTTCAGCATAAAAACAATGGCTATCTCTCCTCTGCTACTTTCCTAGACCTATCTAAGGCATTTGACATGGTCCCACACAAACAGCTTATCTCTGTCCTCAATAACCTATCCTTCTCTCAATCAGTCACCAACTGGTTTCAGAGTTACCTGTCTGACCGCCAACAATCCGTTGTATGGCAGAATGACATAACTCCCCATCTACCTGTCTCCATAGGGGATCGCCAAGGATCCATCCTTGGACCCCTACTCTTCTCTGTTTACACCAATAATCTAGCCTCTGCCACCAAACATGGCACACTCATACAATACGCAGATGACTCAACCATCATCTGCTCAGCCCAGTCACTATCCAAACTGCAAAAAGTCACACAGGACGCGTTTTCCTCTGTTGAAACTTGGTTATCCGATGCCCAATTAATACTCAACCCAAACAAAACTAAACTACTCATCTTTCAACCCACCAAACATACTCAAAACAACTTTCACTTTAACATCACAGCAAAAGACAACCCCACTATATACCCAACTGAACACACCAAATTGCTGGGAGTGGAAATAGACAATAAACTAAAATTTGACATTCACATATCCATGACCATAAAAAAAGTCCACAAAAAAACAAGGAGCATTATACAGAAATAAGCAACTTCTCACCAAAGCAGCAAAGATTTCAATAGCAAATTCCCACCTTATCTCCACCCTACTTTATGCCTCTCCAATATATACCAACCTAAGTCAATGCGATCTAAGCAACCTAGAGACATGCTACAACAAAATCGCCAAATTTGCCACAGGGGCATCCTACCATAGTCACCACTGTCTGTCACTTGCTGAACTGGGCTGGCTTGAACACCCTCATCTCCTTCAGTGGTATCAACTCTCACTCGCCCACAAACTAGTAAACCATCCACTAAATGTCCCATCCCTCCAGAATCTATTCCAACCCTATCGCACCACCAGAGCACTAAGATCCAGCAACAAAAATCACTTGCAGATCACTAAAGCCAATAACTCTGCTGGTGAAGCACTATTCTCTTGCACCATAACCAAATTATGGAACTCCCTCCCACCCACAATTACCTCCATACCATCATGCACCCACTTCAAAACTTTACTAAAAGCGCACCTAAAAATATGATGGCTATGCCCTTGCAACTACCACTCTAATATCACCCACCCCATCCAACCACTACCTTTCTTTCCACTCCACTAACTACCTTGATTATAGCAAGCTCAAATGCTCATAAGCCTAGTACTTATTATACAGCAGGAACTTATTATTGTAACATTTGTTAATGTCTGTTATATACTTCACAGATAAAGATTCTAGTTGTCTACTGATGTACTATGTTCTTCATCTGTAAATATGTTGTAAGTAATTGCTATGTTAAATTGTTAATTGCTATGTAATCCAATGTAACTACTGTCTATTTTAACCGTGGAGCTTTTCTCCCTGGGCCTCCATTGAAAATGGACCTACGTCCAGTCGGACACTCCCGGTCAACAAATGTAAATAAATAACAAATGTTGTAACAAATGACATCTATAAATATAGTAAACGGAGTTATACCTGGAAGAGGTTTAACCTAACTAAGGAAGAACAGGGATTATTAAATGAACTACAGGAGGACAAGAGTATACGTATAATGAAACCGGATAAGGGGGGTGGGGTAGTACTTTTCCCAGCTAACGACTACAAAAACAAAATAATGGATTTGTTGCTTAAATCTGGTAAATATGTGATTTCCTCTAGAAATGAGGTGAACATAGGCTATCACAAAGTGGATCTGATGTTAGAAGATTTACTTTTAGAGGAAAGAATAGACATGGAACAATATAAGTTTTTGAAAGTGGAGAATCCCATTATTGGAACTATTGTGGGAATTCCCAAAGTCCATAAGGACATCCACGACCCACCCTTTAGGCCCATTATTTCGGGGAGCCAGGCTAAAACCTTCCCTTTTGGGAAAGTTATAGATAAATGGCTCAAGCCATCATTGAGGAAAATACCACATTTAGCATGTGACTCCTGGGACTTTCTTGGTAGGCTTGAACCCGGATTAGCTAAAGGGGTGAAATGGTTAGTGACCATTGATGTCATTGATTTATTTTCTAACATACCAAAAGAGGAAGGTATGCGTAGATTTCATGAGAGCATTCATAGCATGGGACTGATAACAGGGGATAGAAGCATTCTGTTATTGGAATTTATGGAGACAGTGTTAGCCCATAATTACATCTACTATGAGGGAGAATACCATCAACAAACCAAGGGAGTGGCAATGGGGGCCGCTTGTGCCCCCATATACGCTAATCTTGTAGTGTATGATTGGGAAAAGGAATATATCTTTAAGTCTGAATGGTACAAGTTTGTTACCTGCTACTTACGATTTTTGGATGATATTTTTGTACTTTGGAAGGGTAGCAGTGAGGAGTTGGAACTATTTTGTGGTTATCTTAACACTTGTAGTGAAAACTTCAAATTTACCTTTAACAAAAATAGGACTACCATCCCATACTTGGATGTGAGGATTACAATTGAGAATGGAGAATTTAAGTCAAACATATATAGGAAAAACACTTTTAGTAATTCCTATTTGCATTTCTCAAGTAATCACCCCTGGGCCCAAAAAAGAAATATCATTAAAGGGCAATGTATCAGGGTAGCACGGATGACCTCAAATGGGAATGACCTGGAGGATGAATTAAAGGAGGTAAAAAATTTTTTTCTTGAGAGAGGGTATCCCAAGGATATGATTAATGACGTTAGTGAGTACGTGAAGAATGAATGGGGAATAAAGTACAAGCCACTCCTTGGTTTTGGATCCGGGCCATATAGTGGAATTAATTTGAACCCAATGGATAATGGGATTGACAACAAGTTTAAGAAGGCATGTGTCCTACAGCATTCTTCTCATAGTAGGGATATAAAGGACATTATTCAAAGAAACTGGACCTTGTTAAAGGCAGACAGTGATATAATAAGGATAGTGGGGACAGAACCCAACTTTGTGTATAAGAATGGTTTCAACTTGAAACATTTGTTGGAAAGGAAGGCAGATGTTAATAAAGATAGTGGGAAGGGGGGAACTAAGAAATGTGGCACTTGCCAGCAATGCCAGTATATTTATGAAGGAAAAACCATTACGTTACAGAATTACAACAAAGCTAAAATTGTTTTTGCCAAAGGGAATTGTAGGACTAAGAACCTAGTGTATTTGGCTAGCTGTTCCCAGTGTTCCTGCTTTTATGTAGGAAAAACAACTAGATGTTTACGCAACAGAATTTACGACCACTACTATAGTATAAGGAAAAATGATGAGAACAATGCCCTTTGGAAGCACTTGAAAAATAGTGCGGGCTGTTCGTCATTTAAATTTGGAATATTGGAAGTGGTTAAGGACAAAGTGAGAGGGGGTGACATTAAAAAGGTGGTGAGTGACAAGGAGGTAAGGTGGCAAATAAGATTGAACGTTTCTGTATCTCCGGGAATTAATGACCACATTTCCATTAAACCCATATTGGATAATTATTGATTATTTAATCAACTAGTACAAGTAATGGGTGGTATGGGAGAGGTATAAAACAGTTTGAGTTGACAGAGTTATCCATCTTTTGCATTTAAAAGTGTGGATTGTGTAGTGATTTCAAAAAAATTTTTTTTGAGATTGTGTTATACGTACTGTACTTGTTTAATGCATATTTCATTTTATGTATTTTAAACATATCTATGGGGAAACTAATTGATGGTTGTTAGATGGGCGTCAATAACATTGTGTTTGCATTCAGTATTGTCTAAGTACTGTTTTTTAAAAGTGTTTTATAGTTTTAATTAATCAAGTCATGAGGTCTGTGAAATGTGTGTCATGTGATGACTAAAAGAATATATAAGGATGTGTATAGTCATGTGTTAACTGTTCTGATGAAGTCATTGTGTGATGAAAGCGCTCAACGTTGTTTTAGTGTGAGTAAAGGATATTTTAAGCACACTAGTCGTTTGCATTGAATCGTGCTGTGGAAGACGCCCTGATTGTTAAGGAACTGGAGTAGCGTTTTATTTACTTTGTGGACTGTTCCTAGTTATTCTATTTATACAAATGTAAATAAATAAATAAATATTCTGAACTGGGTAGATAATGCAGCTTTGATGGCATTATTATGATACTTGTAAGTCTTGCTTTGGCTTCTCTACCATCATGTTCTGATTTGGCTAGGTAATGCAGCTTCAATGACATGACATCATTAAGATACTTATTTATTTATTTTACATTTGTTAACCAGGATAGTGCGACTGGACACAGGTCCATTTTCAGTGGAGGCCCGGGGATAAAAGCTCCACAGTAAGTAAAATTTTACACAATATGTTAAAATACAGTATACAGAGAATTTTCAAACAATATGTTAAAATACAGTATACAGCAGAAGACCTAACAAGACCTATATATACAGGAAAAAATAGTTACACATGGTTAATAACAGAATAAGTATACAAATTCAATCAACATTAGGAGAAGACCTAGACTGTAATATATATTACAGTAGGTATATTAGGAAGTGAGGTATATAAGTGGAATAATTTGAGGACTTATGTAATACATGGGCAAAGCCACTTATTCTTTAAGTGTGTTTTTAAAGTGAGAAGAGATAGGAGCAGAAATCAGAGCAGGAGGGAGATTATTCCAGGTCCTAGCTATGGACTGGGAGAATAGTGCTTTTCCTACACTATTGTTAGCCCTAGAGATACAGAGGAGGGGTTTCTCAGAAGATTGGAGAGTCTTCTTCTTCTTCTTTCGGCTTTTTCCCAGTTAGGGGTCACCACAGCGGATCATCTGTCCGCTCATGATTGGCAGTGGAGTTTTACGGTGTCAAGTTGCCAGCCCGGTGCCCAACCTTCCACAGAAGACACGCACACACTCACACCTAGGGCCAATTTAGAGTGTCCAATCCACCTACTGCATGTCTTTGGGATGTGGGAGGAAACCAGAGCACCCGGAGGAAACCCACACGACCACAGGGAGGACATGCAGACTCCACACAGAAGGCACCCCAGCCAAGAATTGAACTGGAGAACCTCTTGCTGTGAGGCGGCAATGCTAACCGCTGCACCACCGTGGCCACCAGATCAGAGAGTATGATTTGTATTATAGTGGGTGAGAAGTTGGCCTAGTGTAGGTTTTTTTCTGGATGTGTTACCACATTGTAAGCAATGACTAATTGGTGATAGGTTAGTAGCTGGGGAAGTTTCAGCCATTGCAGTTCACTTAGAGCCTGGCAATGGTGGGTTCTAAAGGTGGAGTTGTTTGCAAACTTGACGATTTTATTATAACATGATTCGAGTCTGGCAAGGTCAAGTCTTTTAAGCTGGGTAAGAATTGGAGCAGCATACATTAGTGTAGACAAGAGGTGAGTTTGGGCTTGGTAGGCAGTTTGTGAAATGTGGATATCAAAGTGTAGATTTTTATCAATTTCAATGCCTAGGAGTTTGGTATGGTCAGAGGGAGAGATAATAGTGTAATTTTAGAGGAAATAGTGAAGGATAGAGGGGTGGAAATAGTTTTGTTTGGGGGGTGAAAATAGGTAATTTTGTTTTATTAGGGTTTACAATAAATTGGATCTGAGTGATCCAACTTCCACAGAGCTAACAGATTCCTGGGGGAGTTATTGTAGGGCGGGAAGTGATGGAGATGAACAGATAAGAGTTGAATCGTCAGCATATTGTATAAGTGAAGCATGCTGTGTGGTGGTATGGAGATTATTGGTAAATATGGAAAAAAGAAGTGGGCCTAATATGGAGCCTTGTGATACACCTATGGTAGTTGGGAGTAAGGGGGATAGTGCACTTTGCCATTGGACAGATTGTTGCCTATTTGACAAATAGCTTTTAAACCTATCTATAGCGGAAGGGACAAAGGACAGGGATGTCAGGGTGTCTAGTAGTAAGGAATGTGAAACCGTGTCAAATGCTTTTGAAAGGTCTAGAAATATTGCAGATACAAAGTTATTATTGTTTCTATGTTGGTTGAGCAGACTGGTGAAAGAGAGCGTAACGGTGGTTGTGCTATGGTGTTGTTGGAAGCCATGTTGTGTGGGGGAGAGGAGATGGTGTGAGTTTAGGAATTGTGTTACCTGAGAATGTATGCATTTTTCTAGTATTTTAGATAAAGAGGGTATAATGGCAATGGGGCAATAATTTCAGTATCCGTAAGAGTTTCTGCCTTTATGTAGTGGAATAATGTATGATACCTTTCATAGCTGTGGAACATATGTTTCTTGTATGGAGTGATTGATAAGAATAGAAATAGGGTAGGATAAGGATTCAGCAGCTATTTTTAGGAAGTTGGCTGGTAGATTGTCAGTGGCAAGGGTGGTAGGTTTCAGTTTTAGGAGTTTTTTTTATTGTTGAGGTGGGAACGGGTCAGAGCATAAAGGATGGGATGTTGTCAGGGCATTTGGTTGGGTTATATGTTGGGCTGTATTTGGATAGTTGAGAGGATAGTGTTAAGATGGATTCTGTGAAGTGGTGATTGAATTGGGAGGCAATGTCCTTGTTGTCATTCATGGAGTTCGGAGTGGGAGTGGAAGTTTTGCCTGGTTTTAGGAGAGAGTTAATGGCATGCCAAAACTTTTGGGGATCTTTTGAATGTTTGTTTTGGATATTGAGGAAGTAATTTTGCCTGTTGAGTTTAGTTTGTCTCTTGGGTTGATTTCTAAGTGGTAGGTAACTTTGTTTGGCTAGGCTAGTATTGTATTTCTTTCAAATTCTCCAAGCCTTATCCCTTGACTTTAGAAGGGCTCTAGTTTCCCTAGTTAGGCATGGTGCATAGTTTGAATTGGCTCTTATTTTCCTAATTGGTGCAAGTCTATCAAGGATATTGATGAGAATATTGTTGAAGAAGTCAATGGATTGGTCTAGATTTAGGGTTTGTAGTGGTTTCCAGTTACTATTTTATTTATTTATTTATTTATTTATTTACATTTGTTTACCGGGAAAGTCCGACTGGACACAGGTCCATTTTCAGCGGAGGCCCGGGAGAAAACCTCCACAGTACAATAGAATACAGTACACGAGAGAACAAAATATAGAACATGCAATTGATTTTAATACATAATAGGTTAGAAGTTAGCAGTTTTAGTTAGACAGTACAGTAGACAGTCATTGAGGTACATAGTAAAAACAATGAGGTACACTTAAAAAAATAAAGTTTTTTTTACCAGTATCTGGGTTTACAAGCTTTTTAGGGCAAATCTATTTATACTTATCTGAACATGTGACACAATTAGATTTAACCTGGAGTGTAACATGAGCATAGCCAGTTAGTTAAGTAGTGGGTTTTAAGGAGTTTTTTGAAATGATTGAAGGAGGTGCTAGAAGTTATATGGATTGGTAGTGTGTTCCAGGTTTTGGCAATGGTGCTGGCAAAGAGTGTTTTACCAGCATTGTTTTTATGTTGGATGACAATTATTAGGTTCTGGCTGTTAGATTGTAGGGCTCTAGTGGGAATGTGGGGCTGTATTAAATGCTGAAGTGCTGGGGTTAACTCTGGGAGGTAGTAGAGTTTGTGAGCTATAGAGAGTTGATTGAGCATGAGTATATGAGGCAACTCAAGCCAGTTACGCTGTTTTAGGGATAGACAGTGGTGGGACCTGTAAGTAGCATCAGACACAAACTTGGAAATCTTATTATAACAAGATTCCATTTTATTTGGTTCGGTTTGGAGTAGATTAATCAAGATGGGAGACGCGTAGAGGAGGGTGGATAGAAGATGACTCCTAGCGATGGTGACTTTGGTATGTCTAGTCATAAACTGTTTGTTCTTGTAGAGGAGACCTAGCTTTTTATTAACTTTCTTGATGGTTTGTGCTATGTGGATGTCAAATTTCAGGTTATTGTCTACCTGTATGCCTAACAGTTTAGTGTGTGTAGTTGGACTAATTTGAATGTTTTCTTTGGAGTTGATGATGACGTTGTTGCTCAGGGGAGGAGATCTACCTGGGCCAAAGAGAATTAATTAGTTTTTTTGGGTTAAGAAGAAGTTTGATGTTAGTGAACCAGGTATTGGCTAGGGTGAAGGTGTTTTGGATTAGGGTTTGTAGTTCACTTAGGGTGGGGCAGCACATATAAGGGTGGTGTCGTCAGCATATTGTACTACTGAGGCAGTTGTAAGGATGAAGAATTCTGGTTAGTAAATAGGGAAAACAACAGAAGGCCAAGGATAGACCCTTGAGGGACTCCTATAGTTACCGGTAGCAGGGGGAACAACTGATCTTGCCATAGGACAGCTTGCTATCGATCTGACAAATAGCTGTTAAACCATGATACAGAGGAGGGACTTATATTTAGGGTAGATAGAGTTGCAAGAAGTACGCTGTGGTTTACCATGTCAAGGGCTTTTGATAAGTCTAAGAATATGGAAGAAGTAAAGTGTTTCTGTGGTGGTTAACTATGTTGGTAAATGACAATAATGCTGTTGTGGTGCTGTAGGAAGGTCTAAAGCCATGCTGGGATATGGAGAGTAGGTTGTTATTCTGGAGGTATTGCATAAGTTGAGTATGAACTACTCTTTCTAATATTTTGGATAACGGTGGTAAGATAGCTATAGGGCGATAGTTGGTAAGCTCTAAGGAGTTACTTCCTTTGTGCAGTGGGATGATATGGGAGGTTTTCCAAGAGGCTGGTACTTTGCATTCTGACAGAAATCTATTAATGAGAATGGAGACTGGACAAGCTATAGCTTCAGCTGATATTTGAAGGAAGTCTGCTGGTAGCTTATCAGCTGCTAGAGTGGTTGGTTTAAGTTTCCTAAGGAATTTAGAAATTGCCTTGGTGGACACTGGGTGAAGATGAAAACTGGGGGTATTGTTTTGTGTATTGGGGAGGGTTGTGGCAGTTATTGGTGTGGGGTGGGTAGTACTATTATTTTGGGTATTGGCAAGGGTTTAGACTGTTTCAGTGAAGAATTTATTAAATTGTGTGGGTATGTTTTCATGATTATTTGGTAGCACAGGGTTTGATGTAGTGGACTTTCCTGGGTGCAGTATACAATTTATTGTGTTCCAGAATTCTTTGGGGTTATGAGCATATTTTTCTTGTAGGTTTTGATAGTAGTTAGATTTGTCTAGTTTGATATGTTTTTTGGCTTTGTTCTGGAGCTGTAGGCAATTTTGTCTTAAGGCAGTGTTTTTTTTTTTTTTTTTTTGTTTTTTTGATATTGAGACCAGGTCCCTTTCTTTCATTATAGTTTTAGTGGGATTTGTTAGCCATGGGGCATAATTAGTTTTTATTCTAATGGTTCTGGAGGCTACATATTGGTCCAGGATGTTTAGGAAGGCTGTGTTGAAGTATTCAACTGCTTTGTCTAGATATAATTGCTTTAGGGGAGTCCAGTTGCAGTTTTTTAGTGCATTGATGAAGTCAGTAGATATGAAGGTGTTTTTGTTGCGAACTACTCTGAGGATAGGTTGGCTGATGGTTTGGGATTTGTTCCTAATTAGGTAGGTAGGATGATGGTCACTTGGGGTATCCAGAAGACAGCCAGATTGCTGTGTAAGATTGGGGTCAGATACCAGGATCCGGTCCAAGATGGACTGGTGATTGGATGTTTTCTCAATTCTAGTGGGGGTGGTTATAGTTTGGGTAAACCTGTGGAGGTTGATAAAGACAGTGGGATTATGGCTGGAGCAGTTGAGCCAGTCAATATTAAAGTCTCCTAATAGTATGGTTTCAAGTGGAATGGAGTTGGACATCCAATTAAGCAGGTTTTCCATTTGAGTGATATTATTGCCTGGTGGGATGTTTATTTTTAATCTGGCGAGGATTAGTTTCACATCTTTGATATATTGGGTGTTGTAATCTAGTTGTTCTATGGTGAGGTGGTTTTGGAATATTATTGCAACACCACCTCCCTTTTTCTCTACTCTGTCTTTGCGGATAATATTGTAGCCAGGGGTGGTAATCTCATTGTCATGATGTTTGGTTTGAGCCATGCTTCAGTTAACACAACTATATCCGGTTTGATTAGTGCCAATAGGGCATGTAGGTCCTGGATTTTCATAAGTATGCTTCTAGAATTCATTTTTAGGAAGCAGAGAGATGAGGATGGTCTGTGGTATAGGGGATTTAGCTGATTTGAGTTAGGGTTGACTAGTGTTTTGGGTCCTGGATTGGGGTGGACATCTCCACTGCAAGTGAGTTTTTGGAGTAAGATTAGATAGAGTTTGGTAAATTTGTGAATTATTTTAGTTTGTGTTTGTGAAGAGAGAGGGTTAGTTTGTATGGTTGGTTTGTTGCATGAGTAAGGAAAAGGTTGGGGTGTGGTAAGGTCGGATGGAGATATAGGGAAGTTTTTTTAGTTTAATGAGATTAACTGTGGATTCTGTTTTCCATGGGGATGAGGTATGGTTATCAAGTTGAGTGTGATAAGAGGATAGATTGGAAAGAAGGAGTAGGTTGAAGACTATTAGTGTGTAGATGGATGCTTTTAGTAGTTGGGTCGGGTGTGTGCAGTACATGTTAATTAGTTTAAGAAAAGGTGGGATGCATACAAGGGTGATATTTGTAGATGTGTTTGATTGGAGTTGTAATAGGAGAGGGGGAGGCGGGAGGGATTTTCTGATAGAGGCAGGAAGTGAGGTGCAGTGTTCGGTAGGAACTGGAAGGAGAGGAGGTGACAAGTGGTTAGGTATAAAAGAAATGATGTGGGGGTGGGAGGAGAGCAAAGTGAGCCTGAGCATAGTGAGGGCTAACAGAGTGCGTTGACACCCACAGTGAGTGACTACAAGAAGTGACAAGATTCCCTAAGAAAACAATCAGTGAGCTACGGAGGTGAGTCGGGACACAGAGAGGCAGAAGAGTATAGATTTAAGGCAGAGGGAGAAAATTTGAGGTATAAGAAGGTATGACAGCACAGCAGGATAGGGTAGAGATGGAGAGCAGGCCAGGGAAAGAATAACCAGTGGTGGAAAGCACAGAAAGTAGATAAACTGGGTGTTATTAAAGGGTAAAGAACATAGATGGAAGGCAGGAGAGAGGAAGGGCAGAATATCCAGACAAAGCAATAAAAAAGTCTACAAAAGCAATCAGAGACATGGGAACAGGAGGATAGGTAAGTAAAATATGAGCAAATCCTACAGTCAAAAGGAACAGGCAGAAATTAGGAGAAATATAAAAGTCAAAAGTATCTCCTATGTTTTAGAATATTGTTTAGTTCTTGTATATTTAGTTTACAATCATCTCTGACTTATCAAAAACAATGGGTTTGGCTATGAGATCATTGTTCTAAGACGAAACCTAGGTCATTGGTGAACCGGTTGTTGGTGCAGCTTGGTTTTGAATAAACTTGTCAATTGGACTATCGTTTTTCTTGTCTTCACTAATGGGTTTGGCTATGTTGGTATGTTTCTGCAGGAGGAAGGTGGGGAGATGGTCACTAAGACCATCTGGAAGGCATCCTGTCTGATAGTTTTGTTTGGGGCAGTTAACTAGTGTCCAATCTAGAATAGACTGTTTGTGTTTTTTTTTGTCGATTCTAGTGGGTTCTTGGATAAGTTGGGTAAAACTGTAAAGGTTAATATGGTTAGTGGGGTTGTTAGAGGTACAGGCTGACCAATCAGTGTTCAGGTCACCTAGTAAGATGGTTTCTTTAGGGAGATTATCTGTGGCTCATTGTAACATTTCTTCAATGATGGGAGAGTTATTACCTGGGTAAATATAACAGCAGAGAATGATGATAGTTTTTGTGTCATTTATGCTTAGGGTTGAACCTAAGGTTTCTGCATTTTGAAATTTAGGTATGGGGGTTTGTAGAGGTTTGATGTTGATTGTATTTTTGTAGAGGATAGCAACTCCACCTCCCTTTTTGCTCAATCTATCTAATCTTAGGTTATTATATCCTGGTGGGAAGATTTCTTCATTTTGGGTACTAGGTTTTAGCCACGTCTCGGTAATGGTTAGTATGTCAGGGGAGTAGTGAGCTATAAATGCATGTAGGTCAGAAAGTTTGTTAGAGAAACTTCTAATGTTGACATTCAGAATCAATAGGTCAGAGATTTTCCTAGCAGAGAGTAGAGAGCTTTGTGGTCCAGGGTTTGGATGTATGTCTCCAGATATAAGTAGATTTTTAGTGATAAACAGTATATGTTTAATTGCATGCACTATGTCTATGTTGGATCTAAATGATGTTTTTCTAGTGTAAGATGGTGTTGTGTGAGACTTATGAATGTGTAGGATTAAGCTGTCTTTAAATAATGTAGAAGATATAAGAAAGAAAATGTGTGAGTGTATATTTGTTTGAGAAAGTGTTATGTGGAATGATGTGTTTTCTAGTGATGTGTTTGTATATAATGATGTGACATTTGTTAAGTATGTGAGGGTTAGGAAGAGAAATCCTAGGATTAATGGTATTTTATGAGGGAGAAGTGGTTAGGTATTAGTGGTTTTGGGGTTCAAGTATGGGTGTGAATGTGAATGCATGACAAGTAGATACTATGCATATTTTTAAGGTAGAAATGTGATGGGGGTGTGTATGAAAAGTCATTGATTGCAGAAGGATGTGGTCAGGTGATCTGGGGTTTGAATAAATGCAGAGGTAGTTGGAGCAGGTGAGAAATGGGGGCAGGGGGAAGGGTAGGGGAGTGGATTGAGCCGAGTGTAGCGAGGTGTACAGAGTGGGGCTACACCAGTACTCGAGACTGCCGAAGCTATCTATAGGGCTGGTCAGGACAGAACAGTAAAATTAAAATACCTCTGTAATTAAGCAGGTGTGGGAGGGAGTTGTGCAGGTTCATGGTGGGGGAGGGGGGTAGGCACAAAGTAATACAGGGTTGTGAGTCAGAAAAACTGAACTAGGCCATCTGCTAAAAAGAAAACAGAAAACCAAACTAAGTCAATTCCAGGTCAGTGTAGTTCTGTATCTTCCTAATAACTACAAATCTTATGCTACTAATCTAGTACAGTGTGGTGAAAAGGACCACCACTTCTATAGGGAAAAACAATTGAAGTATGGGCTGCGAATACATAGGTAAACTTTTTCCAAGAGAAAGTTGTTTTAAGTAATTGACCTAGGAGTACAATAGAAAGAGAAAAATGGGGGGACCAGTAGTGTGCGCATGTACAGTGAAAGGGGAAAGAGTTTTCAGTTTAAAGGACAGATTAAATACAACTCTAACATACACTAATGTAGCTGAAAGCATTTTAGTGTTCCACTTCCACCGACACAAGGTCTCATAGTGCAGGGCAACGAGACAACCTTGGGTTGATTGGAGGTTGGCCAAGAAACAGTATGAAATTTTTCTGAGGGGAACTAGTGCAGCTGAAAGCACTTTAGTGTTCCACTGACACAGGGTCTCACAGTGCAAGGCAACGAGACAGCCTTGGGTTGTATGGAGGTTGTCCAAGACACAAGATAAAACTTTTGCTGAGGGGAACTAGTGTATCTGAAAGCACTTTAGTGTTCCACCGACGCAGGGTCTCACGGGGCAATGAGACAGCCTTGGGTTGATTGAAGGTTGGCCAAGACACAGGATGAAGCTTTTGCTGAGATGAACTTGTTTAGCTGAACTCACTTTAGTGTTCCACTGATGCAGGGTCTCACAGTGCAGGGCAATGAGACAGCCTTGGGTTAATTGGAGGTTGGCGAAGACACAGGATGAAACTTTTGCTGAGGGGAACTAGTGTAGCTGAAAGCACTTTAGTGTTCCACCGACACAGGGTCTTACAGTGCAGGGCAACGAGACAGCCTTGGGTTGATTGGAGGTTGGCCAAGACACAAGATGAAACTTTTGCTGAGGGGAACTAGTGTATCTAAAAGCACTTTAGTGTTCCACCGATGCAGGGTCTCACAGTGCAGGGCAATGAGACAGCCTTGGGTTGATTGGAGGTTGGCCAAGACACAGGATGAAACTTTTGCTGAGGGGAACTTGTGTAGCTGAATGCACTTTAGTGTTCCACCGACACAGGGTCTCACAGTGCAGGGCAACGAGACAGCCTTGGGTTGATTGGAGGTTGGCGAAGACACAGGATGAAAATTTTGCTGAGGGGAACTTGTGTAGCTGAATGCACTTTAGTGTTCCACCGACACAGGGTCTCACAGTGCAGGGCAACGAGACAGCCTTGGGTTGATTGGAGGTTGGCCAAGACCCAGGATGAAACTTTTGCTGAGGGGAATGCAAACAAACACACTACTGGGGATTCCTATGAAGCCATACTTGTAAGTATTGCTTTGCATACTCCACCATCATATTCTACCTTTGGTCGATAATGCAGCTTTCATAACATCACTCTGCACACACTATAACACTAACATTTTTCTTCTAAGCCCACCTGGGTTATTTTAATGATTCCTTTTCCAGTAGCACTGTTCAAATATATTATGATGTTGTTTGTCTTGTAGAAGCAGATGTGGGTTAGCTTGGCACTCCCTGTGCATCCAACTTACCACATATCAAAATGTTCTTTTAATCAAAAATACAAATATCTTCTGCAAATTCTTGCTTTAGGTCAGAAACCTCTGTGAGTCATGGGCCAGATAATCATAGTGCTATGATGCTCATTCTGGTTCTCAAGATCCCCCTATTTCATCTACATTCCTAAGCTGTCTTAACATGTCATAGCAAATGTTCATTGCTTACAATTCATTGTACAATTAGCCTGATAAAACTTCTACTCCTTCTCAATCTGTGGGTTAGGTTTTGAAGATGAAAAAGGACTGGATTCTTGCATTTTACAATATCACAACATTAATCCAAATAGCATGAATCATTGGTATACGGCCTGAACAATTGTAACATACTAGTTTTCTGCTTTGGCTTACTTTTTCTTAATCCATTGTTAATCATAAAAATTGCACCCTACTCAAGGGGACTATGATTTGAAAACAGCCCAAAGATAATCTTTATCCACTACTGGCCAGATGCATTTTCTTTGAATGTGGGTTTCAATTCTGTTTTAATGAACATAAGTTTCAATAGCAGATAAGTTTTAATGCTAAGTCTATTTTCATTGTGAGACTGTATTGCTTTGTATAGCAGATGACTATTAGTGTTTGCACTATAAAATGTAAAATAAAAGTTTTAAATGAAATCTAAATAATCATTCTAGAAGTAAAGCAGTATGCACATTACAGTGTTTATAGTAAATGGGGAAAAATAGCCAAGTAATGGGACATTGGTTTTGGAATGGCTGCAGGGGGACTCTGGGGACATATTTTGGTTGTCTTTTCTTCAGTTTGCATTTGAAAGTTGGTATCCCACAATTTTGTTAAAGTGGGTGGGGTTACATAATTATCTATGCAAATTTTATGTTAATCAGCATACAGATTTGTACCTATTTTTCATGGGCCTTTGTCCAGACTTTTGATGTTTCCGGGTTGAGAGGTATGTTCAGTCATCATTGACAAATTCACCCAGCTAGGTATCAACTCTTACATCATTAGATGGGTCACTAACTGGCTCACTGATAGAACTTATATAGTCAAAATAGGGGAATCCACCTCCAACAATAGACCTGTAACCAGTGGTGTTCCACAGAGATCAGTCCTGGGACCTCTACTATTTTTGAATCTATTTCTCAGAAGTACAAGCTAAAACTAAAGGTGTGTGGCTGACAAAGTTTGTTAATGACTGCAAACTGTGAGCGGTCATAGAATCTTCAAATGATATCAACATCCTACAAGAGGGTCTTACACAAACAACTGATTGGTGCCAAAGTCATGGCCTTAAACTCAATGCAAAAAATGTATTATCATCTCTTTTGGTAAGTGTGACATTCCTGCTAACTACCACATCTGTTCCTGTTACCTACCACCTAAAGTCCAACTAAAAGGAAAACTGATAATTTGCTTACTCAAGCTGAAGAGCTAAATCCTAGGTTGACTGCTGATGCCTGAATGTATGGCCTGCTACAGCTAAGACTCTGAATTTGCACCTGCACAGTTGTCTGAAAAGTTTCCATGGAAACTTGCAGTTGTTGTATATTAGTAGTCAGAAGCTATTTAGTGTCTAATGAGTCTTGAAGTTGTGCGGGGTCTGAATGTGCAACAGTGGGAGACTACAAGAAGTGCATAGCAGCCATACTAGATGTGCAGATGTCTGGGGTTGAGTGTAACCACAATGTTTCTTTTAAAGTTATACTACACTATTCAGGTAGTCTGTACCTCTGCTCATTGAAGACACTGAGACAATTCTGCTGTAACGACATTCATTTACTGCACACGAGGTTTGCATCTAGCTTAACAATGAAAGGTATATACATCAAAAACATTCTTCAGCTTAACACTTTTAGGTCTGTAAGAATAGAATAATCAAAGTCTCTGATACAAAAGAAAAAGTCACAATCTTTATAGTGTCTTTTCTGACTGCATTATAAGTTTAGAGAATTTGCCAAAATAATAAGTCTTTCCCTTGAAGCTGGTCTGCTGACAGTTTGTTTTGCATATTTTAAACATTCTGTTGCTGAAGAATAACTCCTTTTGTCCTTGGCCTATCTTGCGTATCATGTTGATGAGACACAGCTGCATACAAGAGTTCATCTTGACCTGCTTGTAGATAATAATTTTGCAAAGCTGCATAGTTTATAAGAGATAAAATATTTTACTTCTGATTCTTATTTACAATGAATGCCAAGCTATATAGTTTTGCCAAATTAGGTAACTGAGTTCTAGCTGAGTGCGCACTACACACTGAAATGCAGAACATTTATTTCACATTTTCAGAAAAATCCACAGAAATCCATTTTAACCTGTTCTTTACTCTCACAGTTTCAAGGCTAATCTTTACTTTGGGTTGCAATTTAATTGGCAGCATACACATTAATGTTAGCAATACCAAATTAAACAGCACCCATCTGAAAAATTAGTGTGATCATAGCAGTGTGCTGTACTTTTTCAGAGTAATATCCCAGAGTTCTGACAAGATGTGTTCACATCATTAGACCTGGCTTTTTCCCAATTTTTTAATGCAGTGATAGCCTACACAAGCATTATGACTTAGAAAAGAAAATCAGTCTTATTTTCTTTCAAAGAAAAAATAGTTGGTCTGAGGTTTAATTTTCCAAGAAACTGAAAAGCTAAGTTTACAAAGATACATGTGGGAGTACTGCCTGCTCTTCTGCTCCCCTTAAACAAGACAGTCACATGCTATGCCTTCTATTCACCCCTCTTGTATTAGATTAGGATGGATATAATGGAAAAAATGGCTGCAGTCAGATATTTCAAGTTTTTCCTATTATATATATATATATATATATATATATATATATATATAGATAGATAGATAGATATGGATTACCTTTACTTAATCGACAGCCCACTCCATCGAAACCAACTTCACCAACATGGCAGATCATTGACAACAGGAGAGCTGACATTTCCCACACAGTATGTAACCATTTGGCCATCCCGATTTCAACAACTACCAGTAAAACAAACCCACCTATGTGGGGGGCTATGCCCCCCCACACCCCCCTTCATAAATATTCGAACTCCGAGAACGCACTGCCACGGGGGTAAGCGGCAAAGTTCAGGTTGATGACCAAACAGTTAACATATTTTAATCTAATACTGTCAAACATATATAGATAGCATTCCTCCTTTCCCTACAAATGAAAAATATCCACCTGTACACTTCTGATTTTGAGAAAGTGAAAAAAAAATATAATGACCACAGCAATATATTCTGAGTTGCTGTTCCTAAACTGTACACTGCCACTAGACAAGCTATGGTCACCTATTGCAAACCTCTAAGGTATGACTAAGAGGAAATTTAAATAAATAATTACCCTACTATCTATAGCCTTCACATAAGCTGTAGAAAGCTTTTGTGCACACCTCTGAGCAGGCTGGTTTTAGAGAAGATGAAACCAAGGGCAGATAATGAAGACTGTGACCTCTATTAGGCCTGTGTCAAAAGTACCACTCTATCCACAGCCCTCATATGAGCTATAGCAACCTTCAGTACACAGATATGAACAGGTCTAGTTTTGGACAAGATGAAGCCCAGTGATGAGGATGAAGATGGGAACCCCCCCCCCAAAAAAAAGGTATGTTTCAAAAATCCTCTTATACAGCTGGTTTGTGTTTCTTGTAATGCAAGAAGAGTTGTGGAGGTCTAGAAAAATAATTACTTAACTGTTTTTCTGCTGCTGTCTAGAACAGTGTGCCTCCAATATTGTGAGTGCCCACAGATGCAATCAGTATTATTTTTATTTTTCACATATACATATACACACTGACATTGCACCTAATAAACCAAGTCTATCAGAAGATATGCAATCACATGCACATTACATGCTTGCCAACAGGTATATTCAATGAAAACCACAAAACCTATTGCAAATTGTTGGGGTGTCAGTAGAAACCAGAGGACCTGACTAAAAACACATACAAGACAGAGAATGCAAGACTCCAAATAGAAGGGACCACAGAGAAGAACACTATCAGAAAATAAAGTTCTGAGAGATGGTCATGCTACTCACTGTGCAACTGTGCCTGTGACAATTAGTTTTCCCCACACATCCTGGCCGGACTACTGTAAAGTAGTAATCACTTATTTTGTACAATGTTGCGATATGACAATAATGAAACATGAAAACAATTATGACCAACTTGTTATTCTTAAATATACCACAAGTCCCACCTCACCCTCCCACACACATACACACACACACATAAAATGATAATGTTATACCAATTTTATGAAATCACTTGCATGACATTGCTCTTACAATTACAGATTAGTGACTGTTTAATAGTGATTAGACAACAGGCAAGGTAAGTCACCTACCTTCTCCAACAGATGGCCTCTGTATCCACCAATTACAGCAACTTTGATTGTCTGCATCTGAGTTGTTTGTGATAAAAATAGGCACAGTAAAGTACTTACTTTATTGAGCTTACTCATACACATGCTTTATGCAAATGCACACTAGTCTTGCAAAGCCAGGGTAATGGTGGTTTAACTTGATTATCTCAGCAGATCTAGTATTTTCATCTTCAGACAGCCCCCATACGCAACAATTATAGCCTTATTGTTGACTGTGTACACCTCAAATGTCTGATTGTGGTAAAAATAACTATAATATTAATAATGATGGCTACAGTAGTGTATTGCAAGTTTATTTCACACAAATAAATAGTACAGTAGAAAGAGGGAAGTATTAGGTTTCACTTCACATAAAACCACACTAGTCCTGCATTGAAAAAAAAACTGGTTAGATATTTTCTTCATACCACGAAAAATGTAGTACTCAACTGGAAACAAACACCAAAGTTCCGTGTAGACAGACAAAATAGTTTCTTTAATCACAAAAATAATGACATTTCCAATGTTAATTTATTGGTTTAATTAGTTGATTATTGAATAATTAGTTTTTCAAAAAATTGTATAAAAACAAGAGGCACCATTGACTCAGTATTCTGATGAAGTCTGCTTTGGGCAGACGAAAGCGCTCATGCAGTTAGATATTTTCTTCTACAAACACTCCCCAACAGTTACAGCCACTTTGTTCACTATATATACTTCAGATGTCTGATTATAACAACAGTAATAACCACAGTTGCACATTATTCAATGTTTTTTGACACAAACAGGCCACACTTCAACTTGAAGTCACATAAGTCCTACAAAGCCAAACGAATGAGCAAGCAACAGCAATCATTTTCATCCAAAGAGAGCCCACCACCCAGCAATTATAGTTAATTCATTGCTTGTATTAATCCCAGATGTCTGACTGTATTGAAATAAAAAAATAAATAAAATAAGGGTAACACTTGCTTTTTATATCCTTATGTACAAGTGAACAAACCTGCACAAAGTTTATTTGCAAAATGCAACATTTGTACTAAAATTAATTGTCCTTTCTTCTGTTTGCTTCTTTTGCTGTGTCTATTGTGTCATTATTTTTCCTGATTCTTGAGCTAAGAGATTCAGAGGTATTGGTGACAGCAATACTATATTTTCAGCTCTGTATTGCACAGTTGTTCACCAGCCACACAAGTATTCGGACATTATTTCTGAAATGCAGTCCACTGCCCTTATCCACTTGCCTGCCAGAATTTAAAAAAGAAATAGCTCATGACTTATGGCTGCTGCAGCTTTTTTCACTATAGCCATTTCCAATTTGACATTGCTGTTGCAAATGTGTGGGCTTTCTGATCTACCCATTCATAATCTATACACTTAATTAGACAGACCAGAAAGTCCATAAATGTATGGCTAGAAAGCTAACTTAGTTTATCACATCTTTTCTATAACCATAGAACACCTCTAGTATAGCAGTAACATACTAACATAATGTCCACATGCAGATGGCAAACTAATCATCTTCATTACAGACAGCTCCCAACATGTTTTATGTATACATGTATGTATGTATCTGTATGTGTGTGTGTGTGTGTGTGTGTGTGTGTGTGTGTGTGTGTGTGTGTGTGTGTGTGTGTGTGTGTGTGTGTGTGTGTGTGTGTGTGTGTGTGTGTGTGTGTGTGTGTGTGTGTGTGTGTGTGTGTGTGTGTGTGTGTGTGCATGTGTGCATCTGTGCATCTGTGCGTGTGTGCGTGTGCATGTGCGTGTGTGTGTGTGTGTGTGTGTGTGTGTGTGTGTGTGTGTGTGTGTGTGTGTGTGTGTGTGTGTGTGTGTGTTTGTTTTGTAAACCAGGAAACATATCTAGGAGGTACGTATTCTAGTTTGTATGCAAAGATATTTTTTTTTGACTTTCAGAAAGGAAATGTATTTGCATATTTTAGCAGTAAGGATACATTAATAGACATTCCATTTCCCAATAAGCATCATATTAAAGTGATTATTTCATTTTCTTTGTATAGATTAAAAAGGTGCAGTTGTCATAGGAACCTTGAGTCTTCTTCCTGCATGCTTTTGTTTAACGTCACCTTTCTATTCCTTGTCTTGAAGGCAGGTATCAGCAGCAGTGTAGAGTGCACATGGAATTCATAGGTTCATAGGTTCATAGGTAGGTACTAGGCTATTGGCCCTAGGGCCTATAAAAGCCTAACCAAAAAATGTACCCTGGCTTTCGCCACCCAAGAAAATTATTTTCCTGTGCCCCTGTCGAGCAGAGCCACAGAAGTGATCCCTGGGGTGAATTTCCCATTTCCCATCCAATCATCAAGATTTTTCTTGAAGAGTGCTAATGAGGAGCTCTGTTTGACATAGATAGGTAGTCTGTTCCAGAGTATGGGAAGTCTCTGGGACAGGAATCTATCCCTCCAGCATGTTCTGTTTATTGTGGTGACAAGATTTAGGTCCCTAGAGCGTGTAGCTCGGAGGGATTGGAATTTCTTTAAGTGGAGCATGTCCAACTGCTTGTTAGGCAGAGATTGCCCCTGAGTAGGTGATATGCAATGGAGTAAAGCTGTAGTTTTTTAAGACGGTCTACGTAGGGCATCTGTTTGAGGCCAGTAATCCTCTTTGTGAGGTATTTCTGTGGTCTTTCCAGTTGTTGTAGATGTCTTGTGAGGTACATACCAAAACGGGCGTTGTACTCTATAATGGGTCTAATGAGTGATGAGTAGAGAGGAACAATGACCTCTTTTTTTCTGGATAAGAATCCTTTTGTGATGAGATGAGCCATGTAGAAGGAGTTCCTGACCACTGTGGCGATGAGAGACTAGTGTCCACCTATGTCCCAAGGTCTCTTATCACATTTTCGGCATTAAGTAGACTACCAGCTATGTGATATTTCATGGGTACAGAGTTTTTACCAAAGGGGATGGCAATACACTTTTTGGCATTGAGCTTCAGGCCATGGCTTTGACACCAGGTATCTGTCTCAGTGAGGCCCTTTTGTAGTTTGTCCACATCGTTAGGAGTTTTGATTATGGCTCCTAGTTTGCAGTCATCTGCAAACTTTGTTAGCCAAAGACCTTATGTGTTAGCCTGCACTTCAGAGAAGTAGATACCAAACAGGAGAGGACCCAGTACTGAACCCTGTGGTACTCCACTTGTCACTGGTCTGAAGTCAGATTTGGAATCCGCTACTTTCACAGTGTGGGTTCTGTCCATGAGCCAGTTGACAACCCATCTTGTGACATAGGGATTTATACCTAGTTTAGTGAGCTTATCTATAATTCCAGAGTGGGGGATGGTGTTGAAAGCCTTGGCGAGATCTAGATAAGTTGTGTGAACCATTTTTCCCTCATCTATGGCTTTGGTGACTGCTTCAAAAAAGTCAATCAGGTTTAGGAGACATGATCTGCCTTTTACAAATCCAAACTGGGTAGGGCCCAGAGTTTGGAGATTACCAATGTCTTTGTTTATGAGTTCCACAATGATATGTTCCATGGCCTTGCAGACCAGGCTCGTCAGGCTAATGGGGCGGTAGTTCCCGGGGTCCGTCATGGCTCCCCCTTTATGGAGTGGTATAACCATCGAGGTGTGCCATTCAGTGGGTACAAAGCCTGAGGCGAGGCTATGATTGAACATGGTACTTAGGTAGGGTGCCAGTTCATTCTGCAGTTCATGCAGAACGCAGCCTGGGATATTGTCAGGTCCCATGGATGCTGTGTTCTTGGCTTTGGAGAGTGTGTTTTTTACCTGTGCAGCTGTGATTATAGGAACTTTGCATTCTTCTAGTATAGAGATGGACCCTCTAGGGGGTGAGAGGGGGGTAAAGTTAGCACTGAACCTATCTGCTAGGATGTTGGCAATATCAGTTGGTTCTGTATATTTAGTGTCATTGTGTTGTAACTCAGAGCAGATCTGAGTGTTCCCACTGAGATTCTTGACATAGCTATAGAATGCTTTGTGGTTGTCTTTAGAGTCAGTGGCAGTTTTGTTTTCGTAACTAGCTTTGGAGGATTTTATGAGGGATCTCAGCTTCTTAGCTTCTGAGGTTGACCAGGGAGTTCCTCCAGTCATGGGATTTTACTCTTTTTTGCAACAGTTTCTTTCTTCTGTTGTAGAGTTTGTTTATGGCAGATGACCACCAGATTGGCTTCCTTTTTTTGGAAAATAACATCTTGGTTCTATTAGGGATAGCATGATCCATGCACTCGTGTAAGTGCTTATAAAGTGCATTTGTGTAGGATTCAGCAGTCATACCTCTATTGTCTGTCTGCATGGGTGTCATGAAGTTTGCCACTTCTGTCTTAAGAAGTGTGAAGTTGGCTTTGGAGAAGTTTTTTACAATGGTTTCCCTAATTTGGGGTGGGGGTGGGATGTGGATGTCTAGGCTGATTAGCTTGTGGTCGGATCTGACCAACGAGGAATTGACCTCTGGTGTGGAACACTGGTTTCCCATGTTGGTAATGACCAGGTCTAGGATATTGTTGCCCCTGGTGGGGATGTGAATAAGCTGATCCAAGGCGTTGGAATTTATGAATTCTAGAAAACGTTGCGCAAAAGAGTTGGTACATGAGTAGTTTTCCCAAGTTAATGGTGGGGTAGTTGAAATCGCCCATTATTAGGGTGTTGGGTTGTACCCTAATACTTTCCAGTGTATCAAGAAATGAGGAGTGGGAATCCTGGGGCATGGTGGGGGGTCTGTAGCAAGCTACAATTTGGATTGCTGTCTTGCCCACAGTTAGTTGCATTTGGATAATCTCGAATGTATTATGCTGTGCAACTAGCCTGGAGGTGTGGATATCTGGTAATGCAGGGGTGCTCTCTGGAGCTTTGAACCAGGTCTCTGTCACTGCACAGATGTCAATGTTCTCCATTTTAAGGAGTGCCTCGAGTGAGTGCATTTTGAGGTTTAGACTTCTAGCATTGAGTAGCATTATTCTATCAGTCCTTTCCAGGAGGTTCAGATATACATTACCATAAGCCTTCTTAAGCTGGGTTTCTGTCATTTGAATGTATCAAGCTCAATTAAATAAAATATATATCCCCTTGCTGACAAAGCTCTAAGTTTAATTGCCCAACAATCAGGGACAAAGCAAAACAATATAGCAGATAAAGGCACAAGACCAGTGACAACTTTTTAAATATTCTTCTAATTCACTAAAAATGTTAATAGAACAACAGGTTTTGACTCACCACCCATTTCTAGAACAATAAGAAGTAAGAAAGTCTAATATCAGGCATCACTGACTGAAATCCCCAGCAATTTATTAAAAAATCAAGAATTTTACGAGGGACAAAATTATAAGGTGAACTCAGGGAAATTCTGAAAAATCAGGGACAGTTGACAGGTATGTTCCCTGCCTCTTTGGCTTAGCTCCATGGTTTGGATTGAGTCATTCTCGGCTAACTTACATCAAATCAATGTATTACTACAGTAAATTTTACATTTTACATAATTTATAAGAGTGAAGACAGCAGTAAACTTTCACTTTACCTACCAGTGGCTTGTTACTTGGCTTGGCAGGCTGTTGGTCTCATTTAGTCATCAGCTAACATGACACCTCCAATGTAGCTGCTCAGCAGAAAAAAATGTGTCTAAAACTGGGGAATCAGAAATTTATGCTAAGGAATAAGTCAAGCCAGAAAATAGGAATGTACCGCCAAAAATGTTATAGTTAGTAGCATACCTCTCAACCTGCGGACATAAAAAAATCTGAAGAGCAGCTCTTAAAATGTTGGTGCATCCATCCAGAAAAAATATAATCTGTGCATCTAAATTAGCATATAATTTGCATATATAATGCCATAACCCCTCCCACTTCAGTAGGAGTGTAGGATACAACAGTCAGAAACACAAATTAAAAAATTTAAGAGTGACAACATTATGCAATCCTACTACATCACAGTATACACTGCACCAGTACTGCTTTCTACATAAAGACTCCAACCACTGGTCTCATCAAAAGACTCCTTACTTATTTTTATTTCATGACAACTTCTTACTAGTTAACACTCAAAACAGAGAGTACTACAGGACATTACATTTACTCTCAGTTGCCCTCAAGGTATGTGCCACTCTGTCTCATCTCACTCACTCCAAAAGTATAACATATTTTACTTCAGCTTTCCCTTTCCTTAGACCTCGCCATAGAGAAAAAGTATATAATCCTCTGTAAAACACAGACAGATACATTTTGAGGGTCTTTCAATATTCATATTTAGACCAAACTCTCCAGTCAAACTAGTCTGTTACAGATCCATGCCATCTGTTGTACAGTCAAGGCTACCACAGCACAATTCAGCTTGAAGTTTCAGACTGATAGTTCTTGAAAAAAACTTCTGCTTTGTGACCACAAAACAAAATAAAAGTGCATCAACAAACATTTATGATAAATATAACATCTCCACTAGTGTAACTGGTCTGTGTGTTAATGTAACACTAGAGTGTAGGCAAAAATATCTCTATGCTATAGCAGAAACTTTGCTGCACAGTACCAAATGCAGAATATATTTTAACAAATTCAAGTAAATATAATGGGAATGTGATTTGCTACAATTTCAAATTCATTGACATAAAGTGCACAATATTAATGTGGTTTAATAATATAATGATTTTTTTTAAATAAAGAAGCAGTATCATACTTGGATGACTGGCAAACAACAGTTAATAAGAAATATCTTTATCTCACATTGTGAGCCTCAAGCTGCAAACATTTCAAAAGTGTGCTTGAAGTACAGCAAACGCAAATTAACAAACCTCTTTTTATGTAGGAACCAGAAGCTTTTGGATCAGGCTTTTCCATTACAAAAGTGTCCTAGACAACTGAATTCCTTACCAAACTGTAAATACAAGTATTAATTTACCATCTCACTTCATTAGCTTCACAATTACTCATCAGTAACGGCTCTACTGGCATTATAGCATCTGACATCAGTGATGCCACAAAGCTGCAGGGAGATGATGCAAGGCTGGCACATCTGCAAAGGAAAGGGAAACCAAAGTGAAAAACAAGTCATAATTAAAAGAAGTCACTATAAATTTCATGGCACCCTATTACTTTGAATGGAAATCTAGCAATTTTCATTAAATACTGGACAATTGAACTGAGAGGTACATTTGAGAGGTATGTAACATCAGGATGAAATGCAGAGCACCTCTCCCAGATTGTGAATAGGGGTGCTGTGGGATCTCTATTTATTGATTTATTTGTTTGTTTATTTTAATGTAAAGAGACAGAGCTTCTGCTTTTCTTTATTTTAGACATGTAAATAAATGTTAAACAGTTAATGCGGGAGCTTCAGCTCCCCCAGCCACCCCTTTTAAATCTGCCACTGTTACTCTATAATTATTTCAGATAAGCATACTTTTTATGTATTATTATAAAGTGTTGAAAAATATTATGTTTTTTTTTGTGCATTTATTATTATGCTATTCCAGAGTGAGTCACATGCACTGGCTATGAAAGGGCAGGGTGCATATATCATCATGCAGATTAGGGGTGCTTGGTCTGAGACACAACTGGTGTGATTCTCAGGTCATCAGTGTCAGAGAGAAACTGTTATGCAATGAGTGATCTGTCTGTGATTGTACAACATATACACCAGATTACAATGAGTAGATTACTGATGTTTGAGTGACAGCCCATTGGTCAAGGAGCAATTGGCTGATACAATCTAATTGACAAAGCAAAAATGCTGATGGAGCCAGAGCTTATCTAAACAATCCTGTGCTGCTTTGTGATTGATTGTGCAGTTGCTCAAATTCTTTATTCATTTTCAGCTGAAAATGGATTCCTTAAATGAGTACCCCATTAATGATTTCTTAAAACACAAGTATTTCATACAGTGTATTAAATGCTATCTGTATTTAAAGTTAACACTTGATAACACCGGTGTTCTGTTTTCCTCATGTCAAAACATGGATGGTTTGCTTACCATTATTAGCAGTAAATCTTGGCTTATTGATAATGATTACCCTTGTGCAAATGGTACAGCTTGGAGAACTGTTGTAACATGTACTAATGACTGGACTGATGAGATAAATAATAATGTTAGGTTTAGAAAAAAATAGAGAAAATTTAGGAAATGTAGTGTCCATTTTCACTAAATATAACACAAACCCTATTTAACAAGATAATACTACTGACCATACCTCTCAACCTGGAAACATCAAAAATCTTGACAAAGGCCCATGGAAAATAGGTACAAATCTGTATGCTGATTAACATAACATTTGCATACATAATTTTGTAACCCCTCCCACTCCAATGGAACTGTGGGCTATCAAACGCAAGCTGAAGAACAGACAACCAAAATATGACCCCAGACAACCAGACCCTGTAGTAAATGGTAACCATTTTCTTTTAAATGTGTAGCAATGATTTATGTTCACTGGAAAGGGAGAAAATGATGAACCTTAAGATTTTGTTTTTTAGTGACTTGCAGTATGTGAGTTTTATGGTAAATGTAGGGCATTTAATGGTAGGCAATATTCTAATCTTAGCAAAAGAATATTATAGTTTGCTTGGACCTCCAAAAGTCATTCTTCATGGCCTACTGGCTACTGATCAGTGGAGTAGCTATAGTTTGTGCCACCTGGGGCTGTCTGAGTCCCCCATCACAAAATTATGGTCAAATGGGGCCTCTACAGCCCTCCACCCTGCAGCTATTCCAATGTCCCATTACTTGGCTATTTCACCCATATCTCTCAACCTGGAAATATCAAAAATCTGGACAAAGGCCCATGAAAAATAGGCACAAAAATGTATGCTGATTAACATAAAATTTGCATACATAATTGTGTAACCCCACCCACTCCAGTGGAATTGTGGGATATCAACTTTCAAATGCAAACTGAAGAACAGACAACCAAAATATGGCCCCAGACACCAAGACCCTGTAGGTAATGGTAAACATTTTCTTTTAAATGTGTAGCAATGATGTATGTTCACTGGGAAGGGAGAAGATGATGAACCTTAAGATTTTGTTTTCTGTGACTTGCAGTATGTGGGTTTTATGGTAAATGTAGGGCATTTAATGGTAGGCAATATTCTAATCTTAGCAAAAGAATATTATAGTTTGCTTGGACCTCCAAAAGTCATTCTTCATGGCCTACTGGCTACTGATCAGTGGAGTAGCTATAGTTTGTGCCACCTGGGGCTGTCTGAGTCCCCCATCACAAAATCATGGTCAAATGGGGCCTCTACAGCCCTCCACCCTGCAGCTATTCCAATGTCCCATTACTTGGCTATTTCACCCATACTTCTCAACCTGGAAATATCAAAAATCTGGACAAAGGCCCATGAAAAATAGGCACAAAAATGTATGCTGATTAACATAAAATTTGCATACATAATTGTGTAACCCCACCCACTCCAGTGGAATTGTGGGATATCAACTTTCAAATGCAAACTGAAGAACAGACAACCAAAATATGGCCCCAGACACCAAGACCCTGTAGGTAATGGTAACCATTTTCTTTTAAATGTGTAGCAATGATGTATGTTCACTGGGAAGGGAGAAGATGATGAACCTTAAGATTTTGTTTTCTGTGACTTGCAGTATGTGGGTTTTATGGTAAATGTAGGGCATTTAATGGTAGGCAATATTCTAATTTTAGCAAAATAATATTATAGTTTGCGAGAACTTCCAAAAGTCATTATTCATGGCCTACTGGCTACTGATCAGTGGCGTAGCTACAGTTTGTGCCACCCGAGGCTGTCTGAGTTTCCTGCTCGGGACTGTCTGAGTTTGCTGCCCTTCCCCCCTCACAAAATCATGGTTGAATGGGGCCTCTACAGCCCTCCACACTGCAACCATTTGAATGTCCCATTACTTGGTTATTTCTTCCCATTTACCATAAACACTGTAAATGTAATGTGCATACTGCTTCACTTCCACGATGATTTGGATTTCATTTAAATGTTTTATTTTACATTTTACAGAACAAACACTAATAGACATCTGCTAAACAAAGCAATGCAGTCTCACAATGAAAATAGACTTAGCATTGAAACTTCTCTGCCCTTGAAACTCATATTCATTGAGACAGCATTGAAACCTACAGTCAAAGAAAATACATCTGGCCAGTAGCAGATAAAAGATTACCTTTTAGCAGTTTTCAAATCATAGGCCCCGTGCACACAAAACATACATGTGTTCTTTGATACACCTTCCTGATTGTATTAAATTATATTCCTTGTATAATACTACACAGTTGTTAGAGAGAGTTTTAAATGTATTGTTTTGAACATTTTTCCAGTAAACAATGAAACAAAATGCATGCACCAATAATGACAAAACAGGCCAATTCAGAACATTTCCATCATAAAAAGTCTACTCAAACTTCTATAATCCACCAATATCAGTAAATATGCACAATCTCAGCAGAAGTAAGAGTCATCTAAACAATTCCTCATTAAAGAGATCTGTAACTAATGAAGAGGTTGCTGCTAGCAAACATCTTTATATTTCATTGTTTCATCTACAAATAAAGTGTCTGTTGTCCTTGAGGAATAAATTGCCTATGTTATATTAAAAAAGATAAGCTAGTAATATTACAATAGGGAATGGATGGAAAACTGATAACAAGTTCATAGTTACGAAATCACCACCAAAGACGACATTTTTAGGACTGCAGCATCCACCACCTTTAAAAGTACAAGACAGTACAGTATCAGCAATGTAGAACCCACAGCCTTCTGCAGCAAAAGCAAATATTTAACCTGTTATGCCATTAACAATGCAAGCAGACAAAAGCAGCACTAAACTTATCTTCCTCTGAAGCTCTCAGCTCCTTATAAAATCCACTCGACACTCAACTGTATCTCTCAACTTTGCAGCACATGAAATCTGGAAAAAGCCAAAATATATTTGGAGGGGACAAAAGCCCAAAAAAACAGGGACACATTTTAAAGATTGCTTCTATAATCTTGAAAGTTGCTAGAATAAAATGTTGTGTTACCACCATGTGTTTTTACTGCCAAGTCTTGAACCTAGAACCCCATGGACTACAGTCAGAGCAACATGCCACTATGCCAAATCAGCAGTTTCCTGAAAGATTGGAAGACTGAAACTTAAATGACTATCATTTAGTGACTTCAGTTATCTCCATAGCTCTCAACCTCTTAGCACAAAACACATGGACAAAACTAGTAATGGAGGAACACAGCCCCCAAACATATTCAGTTCTCACCATAGCCCTCAACCTCTTAGCACAACAAACTTGGACAAAGCCAATAGTAGGGAATACAGCCCCAAAAATAGGGGGGGGGGCAAATTTCAAATAGTGTTGTTACAAACTTAGAAAATTGGTGGAATAAAAGGTTTTGTGTTACTATTCAAATGCCTGCCATTATTTAATGAATTGAATCCTGCACTGATTTGCCACAAAAATCCAGAAAAATACAGATGACAAATATGAGGAACAGGACAGGCAAAAATGTGAAAAGTTTTGAGAAGTGGTGGCGGGCAGGGACTTCAGGCTTTTGTTACCTGAACCCTAAGTACAGGGTTTGAGCCTAAGTAACTGCATTTTACACACACAAAATAAAAACAGCTGCTTGGCAGCATAATAAATAAAAGCACAGCACACCCCCATAATAAAAGCAGCTTCTTGACAGCATAATAAATAAAAGAGCACAACACCCCCCCCCCATAATAAATAAAAGCAGCTTCTTGGCAGCATGATAAATAAAATCACTGCACACCCCCTATAATAAATAAAAGCAGCTTCTTGACATGCAAAAAAAAAATAAAAGCAGCTTCTTGGCAGCATAATAAATAAAATCAGCTTCTTTTTGGCAGCAGAATAAATAAAAGCAGCTTCTCAGCAGCAGAATAAATAAAAGCAGCTTTTTGGCAGCAGAATAAATGATAAATGTACCATTCCAATTCCTTGGCAGCAGCATAACCATTCCTGCAACACACACAGAAATAAAAGCAGCAGAATAAATAATAAATGTACCATACTCCCAAATAAAAGCAGCTTTTTGGCAGCTGAAAATAATAAATGTACCATTCCAACTTCTCAGCAGCAGCGTAATCATTCCTGTAACTCCTTGGCAGCAGCGTAACCATTCCTGCAACTACTACAACAACTCCCAAATAAAAGCAGCTTCTCGGCAGCAGAACAATAAATAATTATGTACCATACTCCCAAATAAAAGAAACAGAAAATAATAAATGTACCCTTCCAACTCCTCGGCACCAGCGTAACCATTCCTGCAGACACAACTCCTTGCAGCAGCATAACCATTCCTGCAACACACACACAAATAAAGGCAGCTTCTTGGCAGCAGAATATTAAACAATAAATGTACCATACTCCAAAATAACAGCAGCAGAAAATAATAAATGTACCTGTACCATACATACCAACTCCTCAGCAGCAGCGTAACCATTCCTGCACATACTACAACAACTCTCTCATTCCCATTAACAGCCTTGTGGCTTGCTGGAAATGCTCGCACATTATGTTGAGCCCTTGAGCTCAATTCCAACAGGCTGGCAGGCTGTTCACGGAGGTGGCGTCATCGCAGACATGATGATGTCAGCTCAAAACAGCAAAAACAAATAAAAAAAGCTGGGAAATTCAGAAATTAAAGGGTGCCACTCGGGAATCGCGGCACCCCATTATTTGGACCTCAAAACTGGCAAAAAATGAGAAATTTGGTATAGTTGAGAGGTATGCTACTGACAATTTTGGAATTTTGTATACAAGTATTCAGCAATCTGAGGATTCAGAGCATATAGAAGAAAATAAGAAAAAAAGAAAGGAAGAAGTTTGCAACAAATAACGAGGAAGAAAAAGAAACTGATAAATGTCTGTAAATCAAAGAGAATACATACCAAAAAGGATACTGCTTTGTTATGTAACACACAGATTACAGGGAATGATAACATTTTTTCTATCAGAAAACCTTCAGTCTATAGAAAAATGTAGCATTTTTCCAAAAGATAAGTTAAAAAAAAAAAGAGGCAAGGGGGAGGTGAAAAGGAAGAAATCAAAACTGAATGTGAAATGATTGAAAAATATTGCTGTAACTATACTTGGTTGGTATAATGGTTAAGTTGTTTACCTCACTGACACAAAATACAGGGTTTGATTCTCACCTCTGAGGTAAATTGGCTAGGTGTGAAATAGCCCACACGGCATCAAGCCTAGTTCTTACATGTGAACCTGTAAGAAAAAAGAAGAGAAAGACAGACACTGACAACATGGTTCAAGCTGTAGATGCACAAAGCCAGCTGGGTGAGAACTTTATGCTTACAAATGTAATAAGCAATGAAAATAGCTGGATTGATAAGACTAAAGGTGATGAAGAGCATTCCTTTCTAACAACTGACAGAGCAGATATTGCAGCATTAGAAGATGAAGATTCTTCAGATCCATTTAAAACAGGATATTCTTGTAATTAGTGAGTCACTTATTAGGGAAACTGATACTTACATTTGCAGAGAAGATAATGAACATTGAATAGTGTTATGCTTGCCTGGAGCAAACAGAGGATGTGAGAAAGGCTTTTTAGATTGCCTTAATGCAAGGAAGTATGGGTAGGTTTTTATTCATATTGGTACAAATGATCTCAACCTCAAGAACTCCCTGACTGTTAGTAGGGAACTTACAGCCCTCTTAGTTGGCATAGCTTTTACAGGTGTTACAAGGTATTTTCCACAAACCACATACAAAAAGAAGAGTCAGATCATCATGAATGATAAGCTTTTTGGGATAAATACCTACATGAAAAATGTCACATTTTAAAACATGGAAATGTGTAGTACATCTGAGATGCATTTTGGGCACGTGTTTAGACAGCATGGTGTATATCTGTCAATATCAGGGAAGATAATATTTGCAGCAGATATTTTGCAATAGTTGACTAACACAAGGCAAGATTTTTACCAGGTCAAAAATGTAATAGTTCACCACATTTGATGCATCTCTGATGATTGTTAAATGCTAGGAGCATTAATATTAAATTATTTTATTGGAACATTTGCTACATTCCCATAAAAATTGATGATGTTAGTGTTTATGAAACATGGTTAAAGAACAATAACTGGAAACTAGTTCTGTTAAGATAATTTTACTGCAACAGACATTCTAACAAAAAATCAGGTGGAAGTTTTATAATAGGGATTAAAGATTGTTATGAGACCTGTGATTATTACATGTTCGATGATAATACCAATACTGTACATTGTGTAACTGTGACAATAAAGACAACCCTGAAACATATAACAATTGTTGGAGTGTATAGACCACCAAAGTCAAGCGATGATGACCTAAAGGAATTCATACATTTCTTGCATGAAACACAGGAGGGAAGAATAATAGTGGCTGGGGACTGAATTTACTAAAAACAGACTGGAATAATATTGATTCAGCAGCATTAGTAAGGATATTATTTACAACATATGTTCAGGAACCACAATTGCTTCAGATTGTATAAAAGCCTACCACGGAATGGAACATACTAGGCATTGTGTTCCTAAGGAAATGGTTGTTACTTCACATCAGATTTTATAGCCGTTGATGTGCATTGATCATGGGGGTTATAAAGATTAATTTCTTGATAGATAATTCTGCCAAACTAATTCTAAACCAATATACAGAAGATTAATAACACATTATATGGAAGCAAAACAGTCACTATGTAAAACTAACTGGAGTGATGAGTTCAGTGGAAAAATTGGAGAAAGAATATGGAAAGTTTTGAAAGAGAAATTGTTAGAATGCAAAAAGTAAGAAAAAATGTTTAACATCAGGATCTATGCACACAGTACCAGGGAGATATATTTCTATGTAAATAAGATGCTTGATTAAGGTGAGAGACAAAAAATATATAAGAAATGGAAAAGCGGTCAAACTATGACTTTGAAAACTGAAACAAATAAGCTGGACAGACATTAAACATAGTGTGAAACAAGTTCAAGAAAATTTTGAAGAAAATTTATATGACGGAAATCATTTTATAGATACATATGGTGTGATAGGAGTAAAGGCATACAAATTGATAAAATGTGATAGATTCTAAAATGTATTCTCAAACACAACAGATTATAGATGTATATATACAAAATCTTATGCAAAGCAGTTTAGCTCCACAAAGGGGTGACAAATTGTCCTAGTGACATCCAGGTAACCTCATATACTGAAATCAAATTAGATTATATTGAAAGAGAACTATAGAAACTGGATCCAAACAAAGCACAGAAAGGAGATAGAATTAATAATAATGACCTAAGAACACTTTGGCATGAACTTCCATTACCATTATATCTGTTATTTTCTAGGTAGTATAAATATGGAGAGATGGAGACATGCACTTGTTAAACCTGTCTTAATGGAAAGGAAAGCAGGACAAACCCAGAATCAAACAGATCCACAAGTTTATTTTCATGTTGTGGAAAAGTAATGGAGAAAACTGTATTGGATAAATTATTGTCAGAAGTGCACAACTTTGGACTTGAAACCATATTTTTTCAGCATGCATATTTTGAAAACAGAGCTATTATCACCTGTAACATGATGTTCTACAACAATATAACAGGCATGAGGGAAAATTTGTACTGTGATGTAATTTTTATAGATTTAACTTCAGCATTTGATAGGGTCATACACAAAACAGTGATCAATAAATTATAACAGTTACGTTTTGATGTCCTCCTGATAAGATGGATAGCTGCATGGCTTACAAATAGGACATGGCAAGTATCATTCAGCAATTGGACAAGCAAAATTCAAGGTTGCAATCAGGTTGTCCCACAGGGTTCTATTCTAGGAGCATACTTGTTTAGATTGTATATTTCAGATCTTTTTCATCTGAGGTGTTCTACAGTCTGTATGCAGATGCCTTGAAAATGGGTAAACTGATGATAGGATGTGTCTGCAAAAAAACTTGACTAAATTGACCATTTGGGCAGAGAAGTATAATATGCAGCTAAATGCATCAAAAATATGCATATGAGATTTGGGAGACATGTTAATACAGCACACAGTGATTGAAATTGCAGATTGAATTCAAGACGTGGCTATATGGGTAGATCTAGCTTTGAGTTTTTCTAATCATATCAACCAATTGATTAATGATAGTTACAGAACTATAGGCTGTATAGAAAGATTTATATAAACTCTAGGAAATCAGAAATTATGATGTCATTGTTTGCTAGGTATATTAGACCCAAACTTGAATTTGGAATAACAATATGGAAACTTTATAAGAAAACAAGCATGCTTAAACTAGGAAGAGTACAGAGGAAATATACAAAGGACATTAATTGGTGTGGAAATTTAAGTTATTATGAAAGACTAAAATATATGAACCTGTACAGTGTCTCATTTAAATTTTTTTAGAGGAGACCTCATTCAGGCATATACAGCATTTAGAGGCAACTACCTCTGGGAATGTTTGGGGTTATCATAAGGTAGTAGAGAATCATCAGACAACCTACGTAGAACATTCTGTAGGAATGAGAAGTGTAATAATTGGTTTTATGAGAGACTAGCTGCTGCATAGACTAGACTACCAAATTACATTAAAGCAAGCACACGTTTAGATATTTTTAATAACAACCTGTACACATATTTATTCATTTATTCATTTCAATCCTATGTTTTGTAATATAAAATGATACTCTGTCATTTAAAATATCTGTAACTGATTTTTGAAAGATTGTGATTGTGGAGCTCTTCTCCCCAGACCTATCCAGACCTCCACTGAAAATGGGCACTTTCTGGCCCAGTCAGACTTTCCTAATAAACAAATGTCAGATAAATATATAAATAAATAAAATACATATTATAGGAACTACTGTTCTGGTATATTGACAGACTAGAAAGGCATTATTGCCCCTGCTTGAAATACTTGTATGCATGTATGTATAGGCATAGTGACTGACACTCACCTCTACTGGACTGGTCGACAGCAGCAACTGTAGGTGGGCTCATAGGGAAGTGGGAGTGGCTCAAATCTATGTGGGTGCAGCTGGAGGATGAGTGAGGCACAACAGGGTGTGGCTATAACAGATGTTAAAATGAAACAACAGTGCAACAGAAGCAGAGGTTGCGGTGAACGGCAAAGGTTATGGTTACCTTTATGGAAACTATGGTGTATATGGTGTAGTGTTTATGCAGTACTGTGTGACATGTGGGCCACACTTACAATGATGAGTCACAGTTCACACAAATTTCAGTGGATCCTTGAATTCAACTCTTCCATCTCTGTGCAATAAAATGCTTCCTAAACATTGCCTGACTCTTCCTTGACATAGCAATGACCCCTGATCTCGAAAGCTTCCATCTAGTCATTTACCAGCCGCCATCTACTGATAACCAGTATAGTAAGGGCATGTATCAGTCACCACGTCTTCACCACTTTTGCTATATAAGTCAAACTGTGTCAGACAGTTATCTGCCAAACATTAGGATGTGAGCCAGGCATTGGAAGTTTAGGATCATGGTTATATATTCAACTGGAAAATCACTGCATCTTCTGTAACTTGAAGTAAAGTACACTTACATTATTTGCATAGATCTGGATATATGAAAACTCTGATGTTTTTCCTGATTTGACTATAAAGACAAGGGCAAAGAAAACTGGGATCAAATGGAAAACTTGCACTTTCAGTTAATTTCATAAATCAAGACGCCATCAAGCACCACACCATTTGCTTCCATCCTTCTTACTTGTATACAATCCTCAACACCATGCATCATCCTGCTTCTTCACAGTCCATCCTAAATGCAACATCTATTCTAGGTTTTACTCCACCATAGCACATTACCATATGACAATGCACCGAGTCACAAATACGGCATAGTCAATTATTGCATTTGCATACAGTGTAAGCCACCCAGAGCTAAATGGTTTCCTTGGCTAGATAATGCCATGTGTCTTCTCATGTATTTGAATGAAGACAACTCGTTTGGTGGTGGCCTAATTATCACAAAGTGCATCTGAGATAGTGCTTTTGATTGATCATTTCAGTGTGTCATTGGTGGTACCACAAGGAAGAAAAATGGTGGTAAAGTTATAATGACAGAAAAATGTCCTTAAAACATAAACATTGACTGAAATGTAACAAAGGATGTGTATATGTTTAAAATAATGGACAGACAGGTGCATAGCAAGATGGATAGATGGTGTTTCCTTATGTTCAGATGATGTTTCTAAAACAAGTCACACTTCATTACTTTTTCACCTCAAGAAGAGCAACTTGAAAAACATAAAATATAAAAAAGTGATGGTACATTTTAACACAAAGGGGCAAGTCATGCCATAGCAAATAATGGGACATAACCCACTCTGTCTGTACTTTATACATATTGCTGGTGGTGACACATTTTCAGAAATACAGTATATAACAAAGTATGATCTTTCTAATTGTCATGGTGTAGTTTAATACCCAATTAAACACTGAAACTGGATACTATTGATAAACTAATTATCCCATACTGAGTTTAGTGGGAACATATTTATAATATGTTTTGTACAGCACATAAAACTGTACCTCAGTTTTATTTATAAGCAGATAGCAAATAATGCATGCCTTATTTTCTGAGAGCACTCCCTTTATGGATTGTGCTACCAGTTTGATTTTTGGCCTATATAACTGAATGTTATCTAATTTATATTCCACTTTCAGGAATTAAATGTTTTTTGTTCATTTTGTTTTTGAAATGTCTCAAAAAAATGCACCTAAAACGGAAGCCATCTAGGAAAGACAGTAACATTTTATAGCAACACTCAGTCTGAATCTACTACATGTGCTCACATGCTATTAGTTTGTAGCTCACTTTCTCATTATTATTTGTCCTAAACAGCAAGTGTTCTACTGCCTAGTAGCCCAATGATACTGAAATATATAACCCTTCCACAACCCAACCCTAGTAAACTGTACAGGCCTTCCAAAACCCGACTCTAACCCTAAAGCTGTCATCAGCTACCTAATCCTAACCTGAATCCTCGCTTCTTATCCCTAATCCTAAGACTCCCTCTCATTTCCTAAGCATAAATTCCCCAATCACTCCCTAAGCCTAAACTCCCCTCTCATGCCCTAAAGCTAAATCACTCCCCACTCCCTATGGATAAATTCCACAATCACTCATTAATCCTAAATTCCCCTCCCACCTCTAAACCTAAATTATCCTTCTGTTCTCTTAACCTAAATTAACTGATCACTCCCTAACCCTAAACTCCTCTACCAATCCCTAAACCTATATTTCCCAATTGCTCTATAACCCATTAACACTTTTCCTTGTCTGTAAAAATAAATTACCCTCCCAGTAGCTACCTAAACCTAATCTAAGCTCCCATTCTCTCCCAGTCCATCCCATAGTATCACAATCATCTTACTCAAACTCCAGTATGTGTTTGAGCAAGATCCAGCAGGTCCATTCTCTCTGCATGTGTGCTGCACCTCGGCCGAACATATATTTAAAACTGAGCCAAAAAACAGTACACGCAAGCTGCAAGGCACTTGAGTTCCTAACTGTAAGAGTTCCTAGCTGTAAGATTGTGGCATGACCTGCAACATTACATCTGTGCTGGCTATTTTAAGCCTTACTTTTTACAAGTACATCATATTGACTCCTAGCTAGTTTACTGTTGCTTCAAAATGTAACTACCAATCCAGTATTATTTTCTGGGATTCTATCTGATAAAACATTCCACATCTGAAACAACAAAGAGAAATTCATACTTTTGCCATGTACAGCTTCACATTAAAACAGTTTTTATACTATAATTATCTGTTAATGTCTAATTACAAATGTATATTCCTTGCTTCCAGTAAATGCTTTGTTTCTGACACAGCATAAATGTTTTATTTTCTTACAGTTATGAAGGAAATTCTCTCTGAATTTGGAATCCAAGGAGTAAGCCACAGGTATGAATTGACTGTATTTATATTTTATACACATATAAATTCTGAAAAAAGTCAAAGGTATTCCATGCTCTCAAAAATATAATATTGTGTCATGTCACAGTATTATTTTAACAGTAAAGTAATACAGTGACTCAACTCATATGATCGCATTTATATCATGCTATCAAAAGATGAAAATAGCGAATGCTATTACATCGAACCTAAATATCTAAACCACAAAATATCGAACATTCAGAACAGCGAATTTATTCCCATGGAAAAAATTTGCTATTCCGAAACACATACACACAACACAAGCTCACCAAAAAAAACAGCAATCCACACACATACACTTAAAATCCTACATCTAACCCTACAGTAAACTGTACATACACTACTATCTATCCACTTACCTTAACCCAAACCATAACCCTAAGGTCCGTCACTATCGCACACTCACCTAACCTGCGCCGTAACCCTAACTCACTTAACCCGCCCCTAACCCTAAAGTCTTGTCACTATCGCACACTCACCTGACCTGCACCCTAACCCTAACTCACTTAACCCACCTCTAACCCTAATGTCCACACAATCGTACACTTACCTGAACCCGACCCGTAACTTCCCACCACAGCACTGAAAATAGCGAAGCCACAGAACCGGCTAACCAAATTCTTTCCCTAGGAAAAAATTCGGTGTTCTGCGGCTTCGCTATTTTTAGCATTCGCTGAATAGGAGTTGATATTAGAACATTCAAAGTTTTAAAACTTTGATGTTCTGATATAGACCCCATGTGATCACCTTGCCAAACAGTGGAAAGAAAAGAGTGATCATCAATATAATGAAAAATAAACTGCAGTTCCATGTAGGAAACAGAATATTGTGAACTGTGCTCCTACAAAATTAACCCCTTTTACCCCCATACCCTAACTAACTAGTAAGTTATAGCTAGTTAGTATGGACTAATTCTGAGGTCACTGTGCATGGAGTGGAAGAAATACTAATTGGTACTACAACCTTGGGCTCAGCATAGGTTCTCCTAGTTTTGCTATTTTTATTTTGACATTCCAATGATTGTAATTAAAGGTCATGTAATTACAACACTCATCCATATTATAATCTTAATTTGTTTATCTCTGTGCTCCATACAGATGCTATTAGTGTTTCTGACTTCATCTGAATCTGTGTTATAAGTAAACAACTTAATGGACTGATGAAGACGTACTATATTCTATTTCAGTTACATATCAAAAAATAAGAAAATACATCGGCTCAGGATTGTGGTGAGAGGCCAATGGATGGGTAGGGGGCAATATAACACATAAAAGGCAACTGAAGTTCTAAGTAAACTTTGTCAAAACCATATGCAGTTACTCATACTAATTTCATAACCATCCTCTAAGTCACCTGAAGCTGTATGATATTCTTATCAAAACATATCATAACTTCTTGCCTTTTATTTGCAAAGCTTATCCCTAGCACAAAGGTTGCCCACTTTCCAGGTTTTTAAATAATCATGCCAAAATTAGTAATGACTTTTAAGTTTCTCAGTTACCTTGTAAGCTAACTATAGTATTCAAATGTTCACAAAAGGGAAAACTTCAAGGCTACTGCACTACTGATATTTAAAACCCAAGAAATAAGATATTGTATATAAGGAATTATCAGTCTGTCTGCTCTTTCATTATCATAGTTAACAGATAAGCTGCTTCCTCTTTCAGTCAGTATCCAGATTCATCTGAAATCTCTTTTTTAGATGCATCCTAGACATTCTTGAACTCCACTATTTTTACTAATGCCACAGCTTTTTCAAGATGATTGTTCTATTCCTGTATGTCCCCTCTATTAAAAACATTGTCTCACACCATATCTGTGCTGTCATAACTTCTGTTAAAAACATTCTGTCATACCACATCCGTGTTGTCATTCCCCCTATTAAAAACATTCTGTCATACCACATCCATGTTGTCATTCCCCCTATTAAAAACATTCTGTCATACCACATCCATGTTGTCATTCCCCTATTAAAAATATTCTGTCATACCACATCCGTGTTGACATTCCCCCGATTAAAAACATTCTGTCATACCACATCCATGTTGTCATTCCCCTATTAAAAACATTCTGTCATATCACATCCATGCTGTCATTTTTGTGTCCTCATCTTCTTATCTGCTGCCATCTTCTTGTAAAACTCCTGTTAAGAAAGATATAGCCCAAACGGACCTTATTAATTCCACTGAAGGGTCCTTTCCTTCTTCCTCTCTTATTAACTTAATTTATTCTCTCCCCAAATGTCTTTAGTGGTACATCATTTTTGTTGACATTTTTATACAGCCACAATGTTGTGAGTACCTTTGCAGAGATGGATCTTCAAAACACTATGAGCTACCTCACATGTGCTGCTCCGGCTGTTTGCACAGAAGAATAGTTTGCAATTTTGCATGAACAATACATATCCTGATCCATCCCATAATCCCACTTTTCAAACTGCCTTATCATATTAACTGCCACTATCAGATTTCCGTCATCTTTTTTTCTAGTATATATTTTTACCCAACATGAGCTGTCTTGCATTTCAGTATGTACACTGCCGATCATTTTGGTAATTCTTCTAACCTTGTGAAATCATGAACATGTTATTTATACATTTAAAAAAAAATCATATCTGAAGTGTTCTCTCTGCTCAGTTTTCACTGTTGCATTGCCCATAACATCTAACATTAATACTTGATCAGGTGTATCAAAGCCTCAAAGTTTTTCTTATTAATAATAATAATAATAATAATAATAATAATAATAATAATAACATTGGTTTGTTAGCCATGTTCATACTTGTACTCTCAGTATCATGCTTCAGTGCTATACTGTAGATAAAATATATGAAACAGGTTTCTTTTTAGTGGTGTGTGTGTGTGTGTGTGTGTGTGTGTGTGTGTGTGTGTGTGTGTGTGTGTGTGCGTGTGTGATAATCTCTCTCTCTCTCTCTCTCTCTCTCTATATATATATATATATATATATATATATACATACACACACACACACACACACACACACACACACACACACACACATATTGATAGATAGATAGATATAGATATTGATATAGATATAGCTAGATACAGATACAGAGATACAGATATATATATATATATATATATATATATATATATATATATATATATATATATACATATACATGTAGACAAGGAGAGAATAAAGACATGACCATAAAATATTCATGCAATTTTTATATTCTAAAAGTTATAAAAGTTATAACTTAACATTTTCTGTCAAGCACTGTGCAGTTCAATTCAGCAGGCATCACTGTTAAAAACATAAACAAGACTTCTGATGACCATCATGCATCTTATGTGAAAGCATGCTACCTAAGTCAGAAAGGTTTGTCTCTCTTTTCACTTGAATAAAGAACAAGTATTTCTGCAGTCATCATTAGTCACAGGTCATAAGCAAACTCAGGAACCACATTCGGTCATTAAACAGCCTATAATGTTTGTAAAGAGATTACTTTTTATATGCCTATAAAGATCATCTAAAAAGTTTCAACCAAAACTGTATAGTTCCTATTCTTTTCCATATATATGTGACATATCTTTGCTTAAAAATCGATGCAAATAGTTTTAAAAGGTTGCAAAACTTGATAAGAATCATTTATAAAAATTCATAAAACCCACATTGGCTTTCAATTCAGTAATATTTGTAAGAGCATCTACTAACTATAATATTATTTTTAAAGTGCATGCTTGTTTTTTTAAGAAGTAAACATGCATCCTTCAATCTTTTTGGCAATTCATCTAATTTATGAAAAGATTCTAGTGGTGTAGTCTCAGTATGTAGGGTATTATCCAAAATAAAAGCTAACATATGGCACACTTTTGAATAGATATTCTTTCATACTCAAATATAATAGGTGCAGACGGCACTCCAAAAGGTATCAACTATATATAGGCATTCCTTTGTGAGAATTTATGGTTTAGTATTTCTTAGACCAATGATCCAAATTATGTCATGAAAAGTAGGATTCACATCGAATTCAGAAAACTTCAGATTCTGTAAAAACTGTAAACATGCCTTCTAGTTGAAGTATAGGTGAAAATCATGTTGGCTTAGGGGAGAAGATGTTTTGCCTTACAACTTTGGGGTCCAGAATTTAATCCTGACCTTTCTGTACTGCCTTTGGGGAGTTTAACAAATACTTCCCCTTCTGCATGCATTTTCTCCAGTTTTTTCCCAACTCTGAAAACATGCGACCTGATTGTCAATGTAAACTGCATTCACCCCTGCACTTGAAGCATGGATTATATCTGAAAAGATGCCTAAAACAGACCATTTCACATACTCAGCAAATAAATAGTTGTAAGGTAATGTTATGAAGATACTACTTGGTAAAGAGTTAACTTATTCTCTCAATATAAGCTAATAGATCCGTCAGGTTTCAGTACAGGTACCACAGGAGCAGCACTTTCTGTACAATTTACAGGAGTAATTATGTTTCTTTCAACATCCAGTTTATTTCCATTTCTGCTTTGGTACATGCAGAATAAGGAACTGATCTGGACTGAACATGTGTTTACTGTTTGAAGGAACATGAATACAAGCTGCAATTTTGTTTAGCATCCTAGTTTCCTCTTTAAATAAAGGAGGTGTGCAGAAACAAGAAGTGAGAACGCAATTATTTCTTTGTTTGTGCTTCATTTCATTGAATATGGATAAAGCGGCTAGACATACATTTCAAATACATGTACTTAAGAGCAAAAGCATACATTTACGATCCTTATCTAGTCACATCCCCTGCAATGATGCAAAAAGAAAGAAACATCCAAACATTTAATTAGTGCTTCACAGAAGTGCTTCTATTTCTGCATACCTACAACGTTTCATGTTTACTAAGCGCATTCTATAACACTCCACTTTCTGAATATGTTTGCTTTATTTCTTCCACATTGGAGTCAAAGTTATATATACGTTTACCAGCACATGTGGGCCAGTAAATTTAACTATCACAAGTAATGTATCCTTTTTTTCCCCTTATAAACATATTTCATTTCAGTAACTCCTACATTTTTTGTATGTTCTCCTTTATACATTTTGAAAGCAAGTTCATTTGGTTGGAAAACTGGCTTCCTTTTCTCCCTAAATTTCTGTTCATTTCCAGCTGTTATACTACCTCTAGTGTCCACTTGAAACTACACAATCTCCTCTCTGTTTTCATTTGCATCATGAATAGCTTGACATTCTGCATACTTAAACTTTGAACTCTGTATGAAGAAAATGTTTGCTTTGGACATTCTATTGTTTCTTCCTAAGCAATAAAATGTGAATAATCAGTACAAAACATTCATTTCTTTTTAGCCCAGACTTTTTGTAAGACATTTTCTTGGTTTAATTATGTCTCCAGTTCTACCACAAACACAATATTTTATTTGGTTAAATTTACATTAAAAAGTTGCATGCTTTCTACCAAAACACGTTTAACATGCATTAACATTGCAGCATCCTGTATTCTTGGGACAATACTCTTTTGCTTAGTTTCATGCTACTGTCAATTGTCTAATTTGAAAACCTTATTCATTAAATTTCCCTTTCTACTGTTAAAACAATATTTAAGACATTTTTCAGGTGGATAATTATTAGCTGATAAGAGGTCAAAGCAAGAATCAGAGGGGCTGCAGCCAATTGACATAGAGTCTCAGGTAGTCTATGACAGAAGAATGCCAAAGAAGCTGAAAAGGAAGGTGTACAGGACAGTGGTGTGACCAGTACCACTGTATGGTACAGAAACCTGGGCAGCAAAGGCAGAGCAGATGAAGAAGTTAAGAGGTGATGGAAATAAACTGCCTGAGAATAGGGTGGTAGGATGCACACTGTGGGACAGACAAAAAATGAGGACATAAAAGCAGAAGCCAAAGTAGCTCCAACTGCAGAAAAGATCAAAGAGAATAGATTATAGTGGCTTGGATACATGCAGAAAAGCAGAACACAGTAGTGTGAAGAAGACTTGGAACAGACAAGAAGAAGGTAAGAGGAAACCAAGACATCCAGCAAAGGGGTGGATGGATTGTGTGAAAGAAGATCTGCGACAGTCAGGCATGAGTGTTGAAGAAAGCAGGAGTGTGGCACTGAATCAAGAGAGGTGGTGACAGTTAACATGATACCCTGACCCCATATAGAAAATGAGAAAAAGGGGGCTGATGATGATGATGATGATGACGAATAACCATCTTTGCATGCTTTTATCATTTATTCCATATTTATACAATCTTATATTTAATCTTCCTCTTTAATAACTCTCAATAATCAAATTCCTGGACAATTTGTTTCAGCATAGTTCCACAATCTGTTACTAATACAGTAAACTTATGAGACTCAAATGTGAATCTCCCTTGCAGTTTACAATTTTATGATTACAATATCTTTTAATAAGGTTAATAGCTGCACAGAGTGGGCATAATTCTAAAAAAAAATGTTAATGAGGCAATATTGTGACCTAATGGTTTTTAAGTATACAGTAGTGCCTTCTGTGCAGAGTCTGCATATCCTCCTTGTATTTGCATGGGTTTTCTCTAGGTAGTCCAGTTTCTATCCCTATTCCAAAGACATACAGTAAAGTGGAGTGTGACTCTAAATTTCCCATAGGTACAAGTGCATGCATGCATATTTGATAAAAAAGAAACACCTGACAACAGAGATTGGGATTAGCTGATCGTGCACCTCCAAAACTTTACGCCCAAGGCAATTGCCCAGTTTGATCCAGCCTAGTTATGCTACTGGCCTACACCCCCTACCCACCCACTGGTGAAGCAACACTAGGGCCAGCATAGAACCCAATGTCACACTCACCCCCACAAGATGGCTTTCATCTCCCTATAGAAAGACTGGTCTGGAGACTGCCAGGCACACAGCAGGTGGTGGTGAGGCAAGTGCAGGATGCAGTGAACACTGTCACACCACATCCAGTTCCATGGCTGACAATGCAGAAAATATGAACATAACCAGAGATAAACAAAACAACAAATGACAAATAATGGATCACCTGCAGAACACAGACAGCCAAAAACACCGTCACCCATATGGCCAACACCATATGGTCGACACTAACAATATCAACAGCGCCAGAACTTCACAAAAAAGGAAAATACAATTTCCTTTTTTGTGCTAGTGGGGGGGTTATGCCCCTCTGCACACCCCGTGGGGGGCTCTGCCCCCACACACCCCCGTACCTTTAATATACCAACTCCAAGATCACACTACAGTGCAAGAATGAAAATTTTTCCATTCCGCACAATTGGGAGATAGCATTTCCCCTTTGTCGATATTCTAAACGTCGACCATATGGCGTCAGTCATATGGGTGTCGGTGTTGTGAGCTGTCAGCATTCTGTATGGGACCCCAAATAATACTCTGAAGAAGATGACAGTAATGAAGAAAAAAAAAAAAAAAACCAAAAGCAATAATCATGAGGTTGTGCTACCCTATTTTGTACTACAGGCCCCGTAAGGATAAAAATAAAGTCAGCTGAGCAATGACAATGGCAGCAAAAACGTGATATATAGGCCTGGGATGCACCACTTATAGAGCTATATGGACTATAGGGTGGGGATATGATGGGAAGTATCTTGTCACTGCTGAATAGGACAGTGTATGAATGTCAATCAGTATGTGAGTGAAGTGGGCAGGGGTAGTTGCCTTTAAGTGTTGGAGGTCACAAATGAGATGTGCAGAAGTATGCTTCCCACATTAATTTTTGTAAAGGCATTTTAGTTTTTTGTGTTTTTCATGTGAAGAGCTGCAGGGACCTTGGTCTGTTGTAGACAGCCAACTTGGCAGTATAAGTCAAAGTGCTTTTTCTGTATTTTTTTTTTTTTTTTGTGGAAATGGGTGTGGATCATTTGTAGGAAGAAGGACACCTATTGGTGCAAATGTACCAAGCAGCTTACTACTGTGTAAGGTGAAGTATTTTTAAGAGATGATGGGTCATAGATAGGATGTTGGAAGCCAATTAATGCAAGTATACTAATGCAAGTATACTAATGCACCACTCAGCTTGCTACTGTGCCAGCTATGGCTCTCTTGTGTATGTCCTGTTTATGTACACAGCTGCCCCACAGAACAGAATGAACAATAGCACTCCAGTACTGTAATGATGTACACAGAAACAGGAGTGCTTCCCCCTAACGGGGCTTGCACATTCATATTTATGTACATATTGATACTGCCCATATCCACAATTGTTCCACCACATCTGTACTTGTACTTGCATGTGAAGTGGTATTTTGATAAAAGGTGTTGTGAATCAGCTCTAGGAAGCTGAATGGCAATGCACCAATCAGCTTCTTACTGTGCAAGCTGAAGTTTTTTTTTTGGTCTTCAGTTCAGAGCTGAGGAGGTGGGGTGTTGCATTGGTAACAGGTACCTCACAGTAGATGAGTCGGCAACAGATGTGTGTAGGGGAGGTACAGTGACTGTTGAGCAGGCATCAGGCACAAACCCTGCAGACAGGCTGAGATTGAACAGTTTAAGTATTGACTCCAGTAATGCATACTTGAAAATGACACAAATGCAGCCTGGTATGTTGTCTAGTCCCACGCAGATATTATTTTTAGTCTTTGGTAAGGATTTTAAGACTTGCTGCAATCTGATTTCAGATAAAAATTAAATTTTCAGGGACACTGGTTCATAGGTTCATAGGTAGATACTAGGCTATCTGCCCGAGGGCATTTTTAAGCCTAGCCAGAGTGTGTCGGCTTTCTCCGCCCCATTGATTAATTAACTGAGCCTCTGTCAAGCAGAGCCAATAAAGTGATCCCAGGGGTGTATTTTCTGTTACCCATACACTCATCAAGGCTTCTCTTGAAGAGTGCTAGTGAGGGGCTCTGCCTAATGTAGTTAGGAATTTTGTTCCAAACAAATAACCACCCCATCACGATGTAACGAATAAAAATCGTACAAAATGTAAACAGGACCCCACCTGTCAACTTTATCAGGCCGCCCCCATTCAAAATCAAATTTTTAAGGAAAAAGAAACCAGTATCATCATTTTCGTAAACAAACGAACCGGCTGACAAACAATAGATATTTGTCATCAAAGATGAAAAATAATCACTACTAGGAACTAACCTGTTACGTGCATTGAAACAGCCCAGTGGGTTATCTTTTTTTTTTTTTTTTTTTTTTCAGAAGTACCACATGCCTATAAATTGAAAGAAAACTGTTTAGGGCGCTAGCAGTGGTACAATCCAAACATCACTGAGGTAACAATGTTGGTAGATGGGGTAAATATAACACTATATTTATTGATTCTATCCCAGTGATACCATTGGACGGTGCAGTGGTGCAGCGGTAGCATTGTCACCTCACAACAAGAGGTTTTTTAGTTCGATTCTCAGCTGGGGTGCCTTCTGTGCAGAGTCTGCATGTCCTCCCTGCATTCATGTGGGTTTCCTCCCATGTTACAAAGACATGCTTCTGAAGCATTTCTCCCCAGGCCTCCACTGAAAATTGCCTTGTTCCAAGTCAGACTTTCCTGGTTAACAAATGTTAAAAAAATAAAGTTATACATGAGTTTAGTGCATTGTTCTGTATTATTCATTAATTTCCTGATATAACTGCAGAATAATTTGTAGTTTTCTTTGGTATCTGTAATGGCCTTAAATATTATACTCTGCTTTACATTTTCTACTGATACTCTTTTAAGTTCTTTGCTGGTATATTGCATTGTGTTTCTGAAATAAGAGGATGGGGATTTCATACAAATCTTTATCATTTCCTTCACTTGTTATACATTTTATTTATATAATAGTTCCACCAGAGAGGTTTATTCCAGAATTTACCATTATATTTAGGGCAGACAGTTACTGACTTACTAAATGTGAAATACAAACTGCAAAAAATACAGGTACCTTTTTTGTAAGTGCAATAAGGTACCTGGTGGTGTACATGTTGCAGATATTACTGCACACCCAAGGACTGATTGTAAGGCACTCACCCTTCAGCTTGTACCTCAAAACACCCCTGAGAGCAGTATGTATTTATTTATTTTTACTTATTTGCATTTTTTTTCCAGGCTTGGTTTTATCTGTACCATGCATATTGTCTGATGCCTTATTGCATACATATTTTGTATTTGCTTTGTTCCAGACAAATGACTCATCCAGTCTGCTATCTGTAGGTAGCAATGTTGTATCTATGTTGCTTAAACAAATAAAAAACAGAGAAACTAGTGGTCTTAAAACTTCGTTAATGAGCTCAGTCACAATAATTTCCAAAAATCATGAAACCCAGGTAGGGTACCAAAGAAACAAGCCTTTATTCATCACAGACAAGCGATCTTCAGTAACAAAAAATCAGAAATATTTTAACAACGTTAAACATATCAACTTTTATATACTTAGAATTAGGTGTAGAAAATATACGTATAGTTTTATTTCAAACCTGCCTGTTCATGGCAAACAACAAAAACAGGGCTGTAAAACTGTATTTTAGGACAGAAAGTATCCACTCCCACACATTAGTACTGATTAGATCAAACTAATTCTTAGTTAAGGAAAATACTACCTATCAGATTCAGATCTGATGAAGTTTTGTTATTATACAAAACAAAAGTGCTTATCCTTTATTGTATGGTGATTTTATTTATTTTTTTATTATATGTTTGAGTTGTGGTTATTCGTGAATTGAACTGAGTTCTATATCTCAACTGTGGGCTGCTCTCCTTTTTGTGACCTTGATGTCCAGCCAGGGTGCCAAAGCAAATAGCTTCCACAGAGCCATATATCTGATGTATGACCTAAGCCCATGAGTGTAATGGTACATAAGCGGACATATGAGCATAAGATTCTCAGACTATCTCAAAGCTAGGACACCAGGAGACACTTGAGGAAACGTTAAACTTGGACAAGCCACGCTGCTTCGCAAGGGACGGCTTGCACCTGTCACCCCTGGGCTTCCGGATATTGGCAAAGGCTCTTGCCACCCCCATAGTGCCTTTTTTAGGCAAGGCTCAAATTCTAAACCTACCACCCTAGAACACCAAAAAGGAAAAAAACTAAGGGTAATGCTGCTCAATGCCAGAAGTCTCAATCTCAAGATGCACGCACTCGAGGCCCTTCTCAATATGGAGAACATCGATGTCTGTGCTGTGACAGAAACCTGGTTCAAGGCTCCTGAGAGCACCCCAGCACTAACAGGTTTCACCTCATATCATACGTTCCGGCCCCAAAATCCGGACAACACCAAGAAAGGAGGGGGGGGTGTCCATATTCATAAAGGACACCCACACCTCAAGGTTGGTGGCAACGCACGATGCATCGGAGACCATCCAGGTGCAATTAACCATAGGCAAGACTGCTCTGCAATTTGTAGCATGATACAGGCCACCCTCTCAAACTCAGGAACCTCACATGGCCTTCCTGAAAACATTGGAGGATAAATGTATCTCCAAACACCATCATACTAGGTGACTTCAACTACCCTAATATAGACTGGGAACACTACTCAAGCCCGAACACTCTAACCCAAAGATTCCTGGAGTTCATAAACTCAAATGCCATGGAACAACTAGTCACCATCCCCACAAGAGGTGAAAACATACTTGATCTCATCATCACGAACATGGGATCAAAATGTTCAACACCGGAAGTATACCCCTCACTGGTGAGATCAGATCATAAACTAATCTCGCTGGAGGTCCTCATCCGCCCCCACCTGAAACAAAAAGACCACAGTGAAAAACTTCTCAAAAGCCGATTTCACACTTCTAAAACTAGTGTGGTCTCCTTTAAGGCCCCTGAGCCAGTGATAAACATTACTCAAACCGCTGAATCACTTACAAATGCCTTCTACCAGCACCTACAGGACTGCATGGATCAGGCAATCCCAAACAAAACTAAGACTCTCTGTACCAAAGGCAAGCGTCCAGTCTGGTGGACCCCAGCCATAAACAAGCTCTACAACAAAAGGAGGAAGCTACTACAAGATAGAGCAAAATCCTTGAAAGGTAAGACACCTTTGATCATTATAAGTAAAAACTAAGAGCTCTCATAAAATCATCCAAGGCAAATTTTGAGAGAAAAATCGCCAAGGACTCTAAAGACAATCATAAGGCCTTCTTTAGCTATGTTAGAAACCTAGGAGGAAACTCCCAGATATGCTCAGAATTAGTTCAAAATGATGTGAAAATTACTGAACCTACACACATTGCTAACATACTGGCTGACAGGTTCAGTGCTAACTTCTCCCCTCCCCCCAAAAGGACAGATATCTATTCCAGCCGATTGTAGCGCCCCAAACATCTCCAACGCCCAGGTGAGAACTGCCCTCACTAAGGCAAAAACACAGCATCCATGGGACCGGATGGTGTCCCCGGCTATGTGCTTCATGAACTCAACGAGGAATTAAACCCACAGTTAGGACAGCTGTTTAATCTTAGCCTCACCTCAGGATACGTACCCAAGGAGTGGCGCACGGCGACTGTGGTCCCACTTCATAAGGGCGGTGCCTCCACAGACCCTGGAAATTACCGCCCCATTAGCTTGACAAGCCTTATCTGCAAAGCCATGGAGAGGATCATAATGGAACTCATAAATAAAGACATAGGGAACTTGCAGACTTTGGATCCAACCCAGTTTGGCTTTGTCAAAGGCAGATCCTGCCTCTTAAACTTGGTTGACTTTTTCGAGACAGTCACCAAGGCCATTGATGAGGAAAGGCAGTCCATACAGCCTACCTCGACCTGGCAAAGGCCTTCGACACAATACCCCACTCAGGTATCATCGAAAAACTCATCAGCTTGAATGTAAACCTATACATCACAAGATGGGTTGCAAACTGGCTAAGCGACAGAACCCACAGGGTCAGAGTTGCTGGAGCCATGTCAGACTCAAAGCCTGTCACAAGTGGTGTCCCACAGGGCTCAGTCCTGGGTCCACTCTTGTTTGGCATCTACTTTTCTGAAGTACAAGCAAACACAGGAGGGTTATGGCTGACAAAGTTTGCAGATGACTGCAAACTGGGCGCCATAGTCGAAAACACATCTGACACAGATATCCTCCAGAAGGGCCTCACAGAAACGGATAACTGGTGCCAGAGCCATGGCCTGAAGTTAAACGCAAAAAAATGCATAGTCATACCCTTCGGGAAAAACAAGGTTACCCCTAGCTACCGTATAGGTGACAATCCACTGAGCACAGAAAAAGTCATCAGGGATCTGGGGACCCAAGTTGACAGTAGTCTTTCGTTTGACACTCATGTTGCTAAAGTAGTTAGGAAAACCTTCTATATCGCCCACCTGATCATGAAGGGATTCACATCTAGATCAAGGGAGGTCATCGTCCCCCTCTACTCATCACTCATTAGACCTATGATTGAGTACAATCCCCCGTTCGGAATGTATCTGACCAGACACCTGATGCAGCTTGAAAGGCCCCAAAAGTTCCTCACCAAAAGGATAAAGGGTCTCAAAAATATGTCTTATGCTGCCCGACTGAAAGAACTCCAGCTTTATTCAGTCTCATACCGCTTGCTCAGAGGTGACCTGTGCCTGACATATAAGGCCATGTCAAACCCAGATTTGATGAATATGCTTCACCTCAAAAAATCTAGATCCCTCAGAACCACAAGGGCGGGAGACTTAAACCTTGACACGGTTATAAATAGAATGTGCTGGAGGGAGAGATTCATCACCCAGAGACTCCCTATGCTGTGGAACAAAATCCCGGTACATGTGAGGCAGAGCACCTCGCTGGCCTTGTTCAAGAGGAATCTTGACCAATGGATGGGAGATCGCAGATATACCCCAGGGATTACTTCGGTGTCACTGCTTGACAGAGGCACAGAAAAATGATAGGCATAGTTTTTATTCAAACTAAAGGGGTGGTGAAAGCCACATAACTATGGGCTAGGCTTATGAATGCCCTTGGGCAGATAGCCTAGTATGAACCTATGAACCTATGAACCTAAAAGGTCAGCTAAGGGGTTGAAAGGTAGCGAATGGCATCCTCTTGGTCCTTAAGAAAATAGAAGATAAAAAAATGACAATGGAAAAAGGGGTAAGAAGGGTGGGAAGTAATACTGCAACAATGATTGGTAGGGCATCTACTGTTATGGTAGGTTCTGACATAACTGGGCTGTCTCCTTCTGTAGATCCCTGTTGCAGTATTCCAGTACTGATGGATGATTCGCAAAGCTTAACATTTAGATAGGGTGGATGAATCAGGCATAGGAGAACTGTTAGTAATCCAGAGACAACCGATCTGGCAAAAGAGGCTCTGGATCTTGAGAAAGCATCTACCTATAGTGTTTCATGAAAGTGTGCATAGATGACCAAGTGGCTGCTTCTAGAATAGTTCAGGAATCAATTCCCTTGTAAAAGGCTCCAGAGGAAGTAAATGCTCAAGTGAAGTGTCTTTTGATTGTGGAGAAGGTAAGGATTTACTGCAGTGGTAGTAACAAAAGAAAATGTACTTAAAGATCCATTTAGCAGTGGTTTGCTTAGTGACAGAATTGTCTAACTTTGCCTTCTTAAAAAAAACAAACAGCTATTCAGTTTTCATAATGTTATTTGTTTTATTTAAATGAAATCTGAACTGCCTGTGCACATCCTTGGAATGAAGGATTTTTTCACCTTTGTTCTGAGGGTTTGGAAAGAAGATTTGAAGATTTATGCCTGGCTGAGGGACAACTCAATGATCGCTTCTGACATAAAGGAAGGCTTGACCTTCAGAGAAACTCTGCCCTTGTGAAAAATTAGGAAGGCAGGAGAGGCTGTAAGGGTTTGAAGCTCAGAAACCCTTCTAGCAGAAGTAAGGGCCACCAGTAGATTGGTTTTCCGTGTACAGAATTTCAGAGAAGAGGAAGACACTGACACAAAGGTGGCCCAATAAGTTTCTTCCAAGACAAAGTTTAGGTCCCATGGAGGGAGAGTAGCCCTCTTGGGTGGGACCAAATGAAGGACACCCTTGAGGAACTTTATTACCCCAACACTAGAGAAAAGTGGTGGATCGATAGGCAAACATGTAGAGATGATAGATAAATGTACCTTAATAGAGGAATAGGCCAGACCAACTCTTAATACACACTCAAATAAGTCAGAATAGTAGGAATTCCAGTTTGAGTAGGATTCTGCTTGTTAGTATGACACAAGGGAAAAATATTTTCCATTTGGATATATAAGACTTTCTAGTGGTAAGATTTCTTATGTCCTGAGGAACCTGTAGCACGCCCACAGAAAACTGGTGTCTGAAAGTGATCAGAATTCTATCATCACACTGTCAGGCTGAGAGATAGGATGATGGGATGAAGCAAAGAGCCCTTGTTTGTGTGAATAAGTCCACTCTGTAGGATAATTTGTGATAACCTCTGACCAGATAATAGAGAAGAGGGACCAATGTTGGCTGGGCAAAAAGGGAATCAACAGCAAGATTTCTGGCTTGTCCCTTTGGATCTTTTACAGAACCTTTAGAATTAGAGAAAGAGGTGAGAAGGCATAAATACCCTCCTCATCCCAAGGGAAAGGCATGACTCTGTCCTCCAGGTCTGTGGGGAAGGAGTCCTGGAGCTGTTGTGAATGGAGACAAATAGCTCTATCTGAGGAATACAAACCCTAAAAGAACAGGCAGTAGCTCAAATAAATCCAGTAACCATCAGGTCCAGTATCAGCAAAAATAAACAAAAAGTCACTGGAGCTATGACCCACTTTCAATAATAAGTAAAAAATAGAGTAAAAAATTTTTATTAACTTAAGAATCCAAGCAAAAGTTAAAATCAAGCTAGTAATAACTAGGCTTCTTAAGGCAAAATGAATGAATGCAATGAAACAACTTAGGCTGATATGCATGATGTCATAACTACATGACCCTCATTATTCATTAAACCTTTTTCTGACGTTCCCTTGGCACCCATTTCAATGAAACATTGCCATTCAAACCTGGTGTTATATGCACTCCTAAGTGTAATATCCAATAAAACGTGCTACTTCTGTGCATTCTTTCACATTCTCCTCATGTATTATCTCATTTATACATTTTAAAATAGAAAATTTAAAATTTTGGTCAGCACCTTTGTCTTTCTTATGCTTGTATAATGCATTTGTCAACAACTGTCATTTAAATTCAGATAAATGATTCTCAATATGCTCTTTAAATTTCTGATTTGTTTTCCCCACATAATATGCTTGACATAAGTTGCATTTAGCTAAATGTACTAACTTCTTTGTTTCACAGTTTCCATATGCTGCTACTTATATTTCTTGTTTGTGATGGGATGAATGAATACATTATCCTCACATATAAACTGACAATATATGCACATACCACATTTATATGTATCTCTCTTCTTTGTTGTATTAATACTTCTATCCATATGTATGTTCATTATAACATAAACCATGTTTCATAGGTTCATAGGTGTGTACTAGGCTAATGGCCCTGGGGCCTTTGCAAGCCTAGCCCATAGAAGTGCCCTGGAATTGTGCCACCTGTCATTAGTTCCCAGTGCCTCTATCAAGTAGAGCCGCTGAAGTAATCCCCGGGGTGAACTTTCTATTTCCCATCCACTCATCAAGATTTGTCTTGAAGAGGGCTAGTGAGTTGCTCTGCTTGACATGCATGGGAAGTATATTCCAGTGCATGGTCAGTCTCTGGGTTATGAATCTGTCTCTTCAGCATGTTCTGTTGATTGTGGTAATAAGCTTGAAGTCTCTGGAGTGTGTGGTGTGGAGGGATTGGGATTTCTTTAGATGTAGCATTTCTAACAGAGCTGGGTCAGACATGGCTTTGTAAGTCAAGCAGAGATCGCCTCTTGGTAGACAATATGAGACAGAGAATAGCTGGAGTTTATTGAGTCTGTACATGTAGGACATGTGTTTAAGGCCTAAGATCCTCTTTGTGAGGTACTTTTGTGGCCTCTCCAGCTGTTGCAGGTGTCTAGTGAGGTACATGCCAAATGGGGCATTATACTCTATGACTGGTCTAATGAGGGAAGAGTAGAGAGAAATGATGACCTCTTTCTTCCTGGATGCAAAACCCTTGATAATGAGATGTGCCACATAGAAGGACTTTCTGACCACAGTGGCAATGTGGTGGTCGAAGGAGAGGTTGCTGTCAACCTGTGTCCCCAGATCTCTTAAAATGCCTTCAGTGTTCAGTGGACTCCCACCGATGTGGTAATTAGTGGGAACTGAGTTTTTCCCAAAGGAGATGACAACACATTTTTTGCCATTAAGCTTAAGGCCATGGTTTCAACACCAGTCATTGGTCTCAGTGAGGCCTAATTCTGACTCTTTTTATATACGAAAGTAGGTCTGTCCATATCATACATATCCAACTCTGGGACATTCTTTAACAGGTGTATCAATTTATTTCTTTATTTTTTCTCCCCACACCACAATGATAATCAGGCTTGAAGCTCAAACTGCCAGTTGGTTCTTGTGTTACTCAGTGAGGTGAAAGACCTCATGCCAGTTCATTCCACTTAGAGGTGAAAGTTGGGCACCAAAAATGGTGCTGTCACCTATGCGGAGGGTGGTTTTTTTTTTTCTCTTCTCTTATGGCCTTTAGCCTCCACCACACACACACACACACACACACACACACACACACATACACACACACACACACACACACACACACACACACACACACACACACACACACACAAACATCTACTTAGTCTACTGGCTAAGTTGCACACCATTTGCACTATGTACATGCTAGATTGTTGTCACAGGCAATGTACCCGCACTCTTGCAGTATTACCAATGCAAAAGGGTGAGCCACCACCTTACCCCACCATGAGTGAGCTGACATCACCTGCTCATTCCCATCCTCCCCACTATCTCCACTGCCCTTGCCTCTAATTCCACCTGGGTTGCCTGTGCTGCAGTCATGTCCTTATTCTGCTTCACCATGAGGCCAGAAAAATTGAAATGTATGTCTTAATTATTTTCATATTCTGCAAATTATTTCACAGATAATCTGCAGTACTTACCTGGATTGTCACTTCCCCCTGTAAGTATTCCCTTTTACAAACTTCTTTATAAATTGCTTCCAGTAATGCACAGATCCAAGTCACTGTTAAAGTAACAATGAAGCAAACTCTTTGCTGATTCTAATATGAGTACTGCTTCTTCCCCACTAATGTAGGGTGGTACTGCTTATCGAGTGAAACAACTTACTTCACTTGTCTGCATGATCATTTTACATCTATTTTCCTTTAGATTTTACTGTCTATGTTATATCTTGGTGTCTGCTCCCCCTTATATTTCATTATTCAAAAAATTAATCTGGGATGCCTCAACTAGAACCTCTTCAATATTCATTTCTTCTGATGTAGTAGTGCTTATCTGCCAGTTACAAGGAGTAATTAAATACTTAACTTTTAAATTACAGACCACCTTTTCCGTAATTGTATGGAGTAGCTTAACATCTTCTGCTCATAAGCCCCCAGTCCCAGTATCTACTACCTCTAGCTGTATGCCCCAAATATACATCGGGGGGGCAGCCATACTCTGTACTGAGAATCAATAATGAGAGTCCAAAAACTGACAAAAATAAATGTGATTTTAGACTGAATAAAACGAAATTCTGAACTGTATTTTTCCCCAGACTGAGTGTCTAATCCCTGCTCTCTTATTACTTATGTACACAAGCTCTGAGAAAGCTGTACCTCAGAGGATGATGACAACTCCAAGATACAGCAATCTCTGAGTAAATATAGGTTACCATGTTTGTATTTACTGTTCCAAGGTTGCAATTATGGTCCTCAAATATGCAATGGGCACCCCATTTATTCCCTCTCCAGTGGGTAGCAACAATACCATATATATATATATATATATATATATATATATATATATATATATATATATATATATATATATATATATGGGGTCTAGGACACATGCTCGGCTAGCATATGTCCGAATCACAAAACATCAAACACACATACACGAAAGCGCTTAACATCAAAAAGCGCTTCCATGTATGTGTAATTCAAAAAAAAAAATCTACATTAAAGCCCCCCTGCACCCCCCTACTTTATTATTGTCACTCCGAGATCGCACTACAGTGGGGAAAAGAGAATTTTACCTTACCCGCACTGTAGTCCAATCTACAAAACAGGCACACATACACGGAAGCGCTTGTCAATGTTAAGCGCTTTTGTGTATGTGTGTTCCATGTTTTGTGATTTGGACATATGCTAGTCGAGAATGTGTCCGGATCCCATATATATATACATATATATATATATATATATATATATATATATATATATATATATATATATATATATATATATATATATATATATATACACACACATTGATGCATGAATGTAATTGTTCTGATGAAGCCTGGGAGATTCCTGGGTGAAAGGGCTTAACATTGTTGGATTTGTGTTGTGCATTAAACAGTTTGTTACAGTCCTTGCTTTCTTGACTGCTGTGCCTTTGATTTTTTTCCTGTATATGTATATATATTACTTCTAGAAAAATGTTGCAGCAAAAGCGAAAAGCGCACATTGACTTTTCACTACTCTTGTACTAAGTAACTGCACTTTTCATAACTGTGAGTTTCCATACCTCATCCATGTAGAATTTGCTGAAAAGCCTTTGAGCCTCCTATACTGACTGGGGATTCAGTCCTGAATGCTGCTGCCTGCCACCTTCATGTTTTTGTCCAGCTTACAAAAATGCAGGGATAACTTTTTCAGAGAACAGCAGTATGTAGAATCACATGCTACTACTTCTGATAAAGACACTAAGAGAACTCATCTGTATTGGCATAAAATTCAGTTTGTTACAAAGGTATGCAGTACCATATACAAAATCAGAAAACATTCAGAGCTTTAAGATCTGTTGGCCAGTTGTTAATGTGGCAATCCACTATTGTATGGAAGCAGATATAACTAAATATGTATGTAAGTTATGGTTCTACATTTGGCTAATGTTGGGCTAAATATACAAAGGTGTGTGGCAAAGAAAACCTTACATGCTCTGACTGAGATTTGTAACCAGTCTGCAACTGAGTAATGTGGTGAAAACTACATACCAAAGCTGTTTTAAGTCATGAACATACCCAGAAGTAACAAATTATCTACAAATGCTACCACATACAATGGCTAAGTCCATATGCAAAGTAGGTATACAAACGAGGCTCCACAGTATGGTATGAAGTTCACATATATGGAAACCATAAAATACACTGATGATTTATTCCTGGAAATTATAGTTGTAGAACTACAAACTAACTGGAATGAAAGAGGGCTACCACACTTGATGACCACGTTTTTTTAAAGACGTGTTCAGTGGACCACGGCTGAGCAATAACATCTAACAAAACAACTGCTGTTTTGATTATTCCTCTAAAACATACAAGCCTTGGAGCCTCTGGAGGTAGGCAGGCAGACATACTGACTGAGGGAGATAATCACATCTACTGATCCACTTACACACTGATTCCTCAGTTCATCTTCCAGTGACATCCACCACAGGAAAGGAACCCTTCATTAAAATGATATGCACATCACCTTGCAGTAGCTTATGAAAAGATTTCCACTAAGCTTACAAGTATGTTATGAAAACAGCAGAATTGATTAAAAACTGTGACCAGTGGTATAACATTGTTACACTAAATAAACAGCAGCAATAGTGTCAAAAATTAATCACTGATATGCAAATACAAAACTACTGTTGCTTCAAATAGAAGTTAAATCCCAAAAAGACAACAAAAGAGACATTGTTCTAAATTTTCTAAAAATCTTTATTTGACATGAGATTTAAAAAGGTACACATAAAATAATAGAAAAGAAAACAAATCATAATAACATTTCCTTTGTTATTTTCAAGCAGTATATATTTTAATGATTTTCATTCATTCCAGCATTACAAAAACTGCCAAAGTTCTGTAGTCCCTTAAATTCTACTCCTCCTTCGGAATACTATTCTACATGCATTGCTCCCACAAATTCCATTTATTTCTATGTAGTTTGTTCCTTTTCTTGTCTAAATATCCTACTTCTGTTTCTTATATCTCCTTTATGATATTCAGTAATTCAGTTACATTTGGTTTAGATTTTGATTTCAATTTTCTAGTAATTTCTTTTTTATGGCCAATAGCATTAAACTTAGGCCTTACTACATCTGGGCTTTTCAGATCCTATATCCCAGCTTAAAGGAATCATTTACATAGTTCCAACCTTTTGCTCCCCCATCATTTCTGACAAAGTATTCTGTAAGGACTTTTTAATGACTGCAAAGATGGTAAACATATACCCAAAAGCAGTCGGAAATGACCCAGTTAGTGTGCCTGTTCACAGAAGGAAGGACCCAGCAGAAGCAGCTGAATGGGATGGTTAGTAGACAAGATGAAAAGTCTTGGATGGAAAGAGAACTGGGAGATCAAACTGGGGTCAGCAGTGACTGACCATCAAAGGTGGCAAGCATGTCATCTCTGGAGATATGATAATGAAAGTAGAAGATTTATAATCTTTGCTAGGAGATGCTTACACAAATATTTTTTATATCCACATCAGACCTAAACACTTGCTCCTGGGAGTTAGTTGGAGCTGTGGGAATCTTGAAAGGGGTACATGAAGAAATATAATCTGAGGTTGTGTGAAAATCGTAAGATTTAGGATGAAACTCAAAGAGATAATTTCTGCAATACTTTTAAAAAACAGAGAACTGCAACAAAGAGTGTAATTCTTCTAGGGGTGGAAAGAATCTTCCATATGAGAAAAGGGAGCTGCTGCTTAACTTTATGACAGCAGCCAAAAAGGCAATAACAAAAAATAAAGTCTGATGCAGAGCTAGAGGTGCAGACAGTGGTGTACACAATCAGGGAGTTATGTAGAGAGAAAGGATGGGAAGAGACTGAAAGCAAAAGAAGATATTTAAATAAAAATGGGGTCCCTGAGAGGAATGGGTTGTGCCCAGAAACAGACGAGGATTGAGAAAAAAGTAATTGTAAGGATATTGGTTAACTAGCAAGGCATGGTTTGTGATCATCACTTGTTCAGTTTATGAAAACCTTACTCTTTTTTTGTGGGGGGGGTGTTAATTTGTAGCAGTAGTTTACAATGTGATCATGTTCATCTCTTTGTTACTGGTATTTGTGAGATACATTGCAAACTTAAATTGATTAAAAACAGACATTGTAATCCATATATGATTATAGCTTGTAAGTGGGTAGACTACATATGAGTAATAATTCATTATTATTGTGTGAGATTGTGTTGAAATGTCAGTAGTTATAGTCCTGCCAAGCTTTGATGTTATCACTAGTTAAGAAGAAACATTTTCTATATTCAATAAACATTATGTGTATGAGCACTCAGACCTTGTCCTCTATGCTGTATTCAGCTCTCAGACCTGGTCATATATATCATGCTCAGATCTCAGGCTCAGTTCTCTATACTGTAGTCAGATCTCAGACCCAATCCCATATATTGTGTTCAGATCTCAGACTGAGTCCTCTATACTGTATTCAGATCTCAGGCCTGGCCCTTTAATACTGTGTCCAAATCTCAGATCCAGTCCTTTAGTACTGTGTCAGATCTCAGACCCATTTACTTAAAATATATTTAGACATCAGACCCAGTCCTCTTATATTGCATCCAGATCTCAGACCCAGTCCTCTGTATTGTATTCAGATGATTGAAATTGTTTGTTTTACATGCACAAATGCAAACAATCAGCATACACACACATACACACACACACACACACACACACACACACACACACACACACACACACACACAGTGAAATGTCATCACATGTGTAAACATCTGGAAACAAATTTTAATTCTGTATACCTTTATCTATCTACTTGGCCAGCTATCCATCTATTTAGCTGTCATCCATCTACCCTTTGCTTACCTGGTTTGCCTCACTAAGCCAGCAGTATTTTATGGGGAGGCTTGAAGATCATATTCATACTGACTAGGGTAAATTTGCCAAGACATCAGGGGAAATCCCCCTACTCTTTTTGAGGGGAGATGTTACTAATCAAACTTTACTCCCATTCCTAGCATGAAAGCAGCTCAGATGGTTGACAATATGGAAGAGACACAGAGAGAGGAGATTGAAGCTGCCACTAATATTATGCTACAAACAATGACAAAAGAAAAAAAGAGACTAACAAAAGTAGTGTGAAACTGTATTTCAGACGTTTTCTGACTATGCAGAAGGAGAAGTGAGGAGGGAGCACAAAATGTAGTTAATTCATAGTAGAAGCTTTTAATGACAGAGATCTAGTCACTGGGTAATGAAAAACTGGTGCCATTATCTTCAGCAAGAGGACCTCAGCAAAGAGTCCATGTTTTAATGGAAAGAGACAGCAGAGAAAGTGTTTGGAGAAGGTGTGGAAGAAGATATCAGCATTGTGGACTTTAGTTATAGAAAATGTTGATTTTCCGGTACTACAACCAAAACAATTATATGTAGCAGCAGTACAGGAAAACGTATACAGGCAAAAGAAAAGGAAGTGCAAAAACAGTAACCCACAGTAAAAATTAAAAGAAAGACAGTAGCATTAACAGATATGATGTGTGGGACAATGGAATTGTACCATTGGGATTTAAGGTTTAAGATGTAAAGTCTTTCATTCATCTTGGGAAAGAAACATTTTGTGTTACAACCTTTGAACCAAATATCCTGACTGGAAAAAAAAATGTTCATTGTAGTGTGAAAAGAAAGTAAATGACTATGAATAGAATGAATAAATTTTTTCGGGACAGAAAACAAGACTGTATAAAACATCAGGACTGATGAAATTGAATTAAATGAATTACTGCAATGCTTAAAAATATGTGTGTAATTATCAAAAATGTTTGATGAAGAACAAATTATAGATATTTGCAGACTGGAGGTTGGGAAGCTGATGTAATTTTAAAACTGGTAAGAAACAGTGCTGTTCATCATCCCAGTATTATTTATGTAAATGGGGGGATGGTGTACTCTGAGGTAGTTTTGGTCAACCAAAAACATGTTACATTCTTGAGGAAACTTCACTTTTGATTGGTGAATATAATAAAATAGAATGCAACACACAGTTAATAAATGCAAAGCAGAATATACGAAATGTGAAAAGATAAGACATTTCTGGTTTGATTGTTCAGATAAACAACAATATACAGAGGAGGGAGTAGAAGAATGAAATCATAATGTTTTGGAAAGGGCAACAGATGTGATAGAAAACAATGAAAAAAATGATAACAGTGTAGAAATAAACATTACAAATAGATGCTGATCAAGAGGACCAGGTTCAAGAGACTGAGGAAATAATAAAGACTGGGGTGCAAGAGGAGCAAGTAGAAATTGAAGTGTTGAGCAGCAATCAGATGAAGAAAGTGAGAAATAAAAATACAATATGAAAATAATTCAGTAGGTAAAAGAGGTAAAGTGAAAACGATAAAAATAAATAAATATAACATCACCCAAACTTAAAAAAGGAAAAGAAAAATGTGCAGCTGATTTTGTTCATTGTGAATAGTCCTATTGAAGGAACCTTGCACATACCAACGAAGTGACATACTTGTTTCTGAGATACTTTAATGCATTAAAATCACTCTGCTTCCTACAAAAATGTAATATGTTCCCACAGACTGGCCACAATAGGCCTGTCATATTAACATGATCTTGTTTTCCTGCATTTATTTCTGTCTCAGAATCAGTTTCAAGTACATTTTATATAAATCATGCCAGACATAAGGAAATGGTGTTGTTTTGACATTGCACTGAAATACAGTGGCAGTAGTCTAAGTCCCAGTCATCTTGTCCACATACTGTAATAGGAGTGCTTCTGTTTTTGACTTGATTAAAGGAAAACTCCAAATTAGAAATAAAAATTATATTTTTCACTCTATCTTTGTTTTCTGAGCTATTTCAACACCTCAAAATCAATTTGACTGCTTCTTACAGAATTTTAATAGTTTCTGCAAAATGCCTGCCAATGGGGTGTCAAGTATCAATGTGATCTTGTTTGTCATCATGCCTTTCTCTTTCCCATGATCCATTTCAGATCTACTTTATATGAGTCATGCTAGACATAAGGAAGTAGTGGTGTATTCCCATGCCATTGACATATAATGGGATTAGTGTCAGTCACTGCCATCTTATGTAACTTCTGTAACAGGACTGCTTCTTCTATTTATTGAATGGCCCTCGTTTGTGTGGGTCTCAGGGCTTATTTTACAGTATACTTAGAAACTATACAGTTGTAACCAAAAAAGTAGCTAAACTGCAGGCTTTTGTTCAAAGTATCTTTTTGTGATCCAAGATGAATTGCCAGTCCCCCCCCCCCACACACGCTTTTCCCTTAGGTGTTAAAACTGTCACTTCTCTGAGGGATCCATGCAGTTTCATGCATAAATGATAGCTGCTACTGATTAAGGAAAGCATTTAAAGTTAATTCTGTTCCCCACTGCCAGCAGTGGAAAGATTTTTTTTTTTATTTTCATTCATACATTTATTTATTTATATAGATAGCTAATTAAAGTATTTCAAATTTCCCTTTCCTAAAGCTTTAATGAAAGGGCACATTACAAATGTAAGCTAAAGTAAATTTAGCTTTAATTCATGGTTGCTTTCAATTATTAAATTTCCTTTGTTGACTAGAAAATGCTCATGCACTCCACTTGTATAAGGACTGAACAATGTCAGTGGAAGATACCTCTTCTCAAGGATCTGTGCACTAGAAACCACCTCTAAAAGGATGTCATATGACAGCATAAAATAACTTCTTATAAACAGTATCAGTGCACCTAGTTGATAAGGTTGCTACCCGGGCGTTATTGTATCCTAGTACCCCACATGGATGTGCAGTAGCAAGGCCATCCCAAAACTCTCCCATTATCCAACATGCAGTGACAGGTATGAACATGTAATGAATATTTATGGCAGTGTCCTCACTAGCCTCATGAATATTCATCAGGTATTCTGCACGTCAGTACAGATTTAACAAATTTCGGATATTAAAATGGTCTTAAGATGTATGCCTTGTTAAAAGGCTTTTTTTTAACTAGGTGGCCATTTTTATGCACTCCAGGACCCTTCAAATGTAATGTAAAGGAACATTATCCCAGAAAAAAACCTGTACAGCATGGAACTACATTCTAAAAGCTAGAGTTTTAGTACTGCTGTGTCACACTCAATAACTGCTCTATACTCATCAACTGTCCATAAAGGCTTTGATTCCAGGTGACCCCAAATAGAAAGCTTAAAATAAAAAGATATACAGCAAATAGGAAAACAACACTTTTGCTATAGCCATACCTCTGAAGTTTTCCTTATTATAAGGAACATTATTCATTCTGACTTGAGTACACGTTCCTCACTGTTCTACAATGATAAGGTTGTGACAAAACAATAATGCATCATATTACTTCATCACAATATTTTATAAGTATAAAGTGCTATATGTTAACCATCATGTGAGCATCTTAGTTGACACATTTGACTTATTTGATCTTTTGAAGATGGACATTTTGAGAGCTGCAATGCAAAATCTGCAACCTTAGGTCCCACCCCCCTCCTTCAAATAAAAAATAAGGACTGGATAAAGGGTACTAGTCAAGCTTTATACATAAACATAGAGGTAGGGTTGCCACCTTTTCAAATGCCCAAAGTGGGACATTTTTGGTACAAATGTCAGATTTTGCAGGGCAAAACATACCCATGGCTAGTACAAATGACAGAACTTCACTTTTTTGCCTAAATAAAAGCTTATTCTTGTAGCATTTTAGTTGCTTATTCTGTTTCTTATAACATTTAGATGTTTCAGATGCAGAATAATTGTTTTACGCAACTATTACATAAAATATAGTAAATATTTTAGTTTTAAAATCTCAGGACATTTGCCAACTGCCCAAAGCGGGACTGTCCCCTGCAAAGTGGGACAGGTGGTAACCCTACATAGAGGTGTACAGGTAACAGTAATAAATGTTATCAACTTTATTTATGGATCTTTGCATTATGTGTCTTATTAAACAGCTTACAGAAGGGCTAGTCTCACCAGAGGTCCAGAACTCTCTGCTTGTCAAAGGAAATTGTTCTATTAATAGCCACAGCAGGGACAAGTGCTCAATAGAACATTTAATAATTTAGTAAAACAAAGAATTAAAACTTATTTCCACATGTGGCAATTGACAACCAATGTATGCATGATGTCACTGGCAACTCTGCATGTCAGTCAATCATGCATCATTTGCATATGTATCATGACCATTTAGCATGTCAGTTGTACAAGCCACACCCATTTCTGTGCAATCTGACCATGTGGGATACTAGGTACAATAATGGAACAACCTGTCTCACTTCCTGCAGAGAAGTCCTGTTTTGGTCAGTATTATCCTATTGTAGTAGGAGGGCACGAAATGGTAAATGTGTTGATACTTTACAAGAACTACACAGAAAATATTTTCTGACTTTCTGTAAATGTCACAGACATCTTTGATACTACATTTAAGTCATCTTAAAATGTGAAATAGTATAAACAAGAAATATTTAAAGTTTAAAGATTAGAATTTCAACACTGTGGTGCTGCTTATGCAAATTTATAAAAAGAGGTGACAACTGCTTTGAATCATTGACTAATCTAATTGGCTACATTGAAAGCAGCTGTGAATCAGGGTAAGTTGTATTTCTGTCTGCACTAAAGACAGTAGAAAATAGTTTCACACCTCTCTGTCTTTTTAGAGTAGCTGCTGAGCTCCTGACATCATCCAGACTGACTACCCATATAAGATTGTCAGAAGTACCTGACTACAAATTTCTTTGTGTCTTTGGTATGTCATCCACAAATTCCTCTGCAAATAATGTGAGAAGTTAAGCTTTAAAAAAATGAGTAGTCTTTCCCTTTCTTTGATTCCAAGGCAAGGAAATTAAAGTTTAAAAAGTACAAACAATGTTCCTGTGTCTACACAATACTGCAACCATATTGTAAGGAGACAAGCAACCTAAGAGTAGAGTTAAACTGTAGAAGGTGGAGTTTTCCTTTAACTCTCATTTACTTTTCTCTCAAGCCCTGTTTTACAATATTCACATCAGTTATGCAGCTACAGCCAAAAAGTAAATAAGCTGCAGGCTTTTATAAGGCTACAAACTTCTAGTCCTTCAGTTATTAACAGAACCCAACAATCTTGCTGAGATGTCAGAAGTATCACTAAATTGAATGAACCTTGTTGGGTCATATCTGAGTAATAGCAGCTACTAGAAAAGAGTAATTCTGCTATTTCCCACTGTCTGCAGTGGGAGAATCTGTGTTTTTTCCTGAATGTTGTAGAATTAAAAATGTGCCTTATTAGTTGCAAAATCATTTTCCTTTTATAACTGCTCCCATGTTTTTGTTCCAGTACAGTGCAACAATTCTCTGCAACTCATTCACTTCTTCAAGTTGTTGTATTGTCAGTTTTTTGTCCTATTTTGATTATTCATCACTCAAGCAGTAATGCTGCCTGTATTGCCAATATAAAGGCATCTCCCATCATTGTACTGGCTGTTTCCAATGAAAATTAATGACAGCAACAGACAGAATGGACATGTTAAAAGCGCCTCAGTTTCATTTACAGACGTGAACAGCACTCCTGCAAATCATGACATATAATGTGTCTAGTAAATCAAAGCAGCTATGCTTCGGAAAAATACATAATTACACTGACTTGTGAAGTGAAAGAATGAACTACTTAGATTACAAAGTACACTGTGTAACCCTGACTCACTAAATGACACAATAAAGTGATACAATTTCCCTGTCAACAAGGGGTTGTAAATAAAACAGAGAAAGTATTTCTTACGGTATAGAAAACTGCCCTCCCAAACTAGTAAAACCTGAACTTTTGGGATAAAACAAGTTCCTGAAGGCAAGCAACAAGATCACATGACTTACTAACTTATCATAACAACAAAACAGCTGTAAAATCTTGATACAGCCCCTAGCGCATGCTGGTATCAGCTTGTGGGCAGTACTTGACAAGAAAAACTACAGATTTTCTGATGCCTGCAGTTTATCATGTAGGTAGAGAGAATTTTCTCTTCCAAAACATGCATGATGTTAAACCTAAAAGAGATGGGATAGCTTTCCCTTCCTTTGATTTTAATGAAAGGAAAGGAAATGTAATCTTTATAAAGTACAGGTTAGTTCTTGATAAAAAAACATACTGGAATCAGAAAAAAAAATCAGGATTGAGTTATATTGCTAAAGAGAGTGAACTATGGTATACAAAAGTTGGATGCTGATGTTACTGTTTTACAAGTCATAAGATGTATTACTGAATATAAGATAATTCAAACAGAATGTTTATTTGGGAGATAATGATTTATGGAATTTAGGAGACAATAAATGTTGAGTATTTTTTTAATTCATTACAATATACAAGTATTAGATCATTGTATTATCCATGGTAGTAGCCATAAGATGTGAAAAATAAATTTTTAGGATGGTAGTTCATAGGTTTATACTAGGCTATCTGCCCTAAGGCATTTATAAGCCTAGCCCAGAGTTTGTGTGTCACTTCACCTTTATTATTATAGTTCATAAAATTGGTGTTGTGGGGGCTCAAACCATGAATGCCTGCTCTTCAGCTGACATCTTTACCGCTACACTATTGCTTCTAGTGATATATGCATATACTGGAATAAGAGATAAAGTACAGTTATTTGAGGAAATTAAGTCTTATAGGTTGATGAATATGCATAGCATACTAACAGGAGGCTGTAATTGTAATACACATGAAAAAGGATGTAGAATTAATCAGGATGTAAAAAAGTGAAGGAGTTAATGCAGTGGGGAAGATTAGTTTTGTTGATACACAAGGAGAAATATTAAAACACAGACTGATTACTTTGTGATATTACAGGAAGTAAAAGAAATATATGGAGGCACATTATTAGCATATTTTTCAGACCATCTGGCAATTTGGATAGAAACATGTGAGAATACATGTGTCATTAAAGAAGGAAAGGGAATAAAAACTGAACAGAAAAAATTAGCAATGGGACATTGATAAAGGAAATAGGAAGTGCATAGGAAGATCGTCTGAGTATAACCTTTGCATACTCATCTTGAACAGAATGGTGGATTGATCTTAAAGAAAGTTTTAAAAAGTGTATTTATAATTAGAATTGGAACAAAGGAAAATAAAGAAGAATGAATATGTCAAAATAGTTCATGATATGAAAAAGAATTTGTAGGAAACCAAAGTGCAGTATTTTGATAAAGAAAAAATTATATGACAGGAATAAAACTAAAAAACAAAACTGTCATATAAACAGCAATATGTTTACTAAAAACATCCAAAAACTAATAGGCACAAGACAAGACGAGCGTACACTGCAAAGTCCAACAAGATTTAATAGCTGAGTAAAACAACTTACAGCAATCAGTAGTCAAAATTCATTATTAGGGGGCGAGACTATTTCCTGAAGAACAAGTTTAACTGTAACTCCAAAGCTTTAATCTATGTAGCATTATGTCAGTGCTGCCCTAGTTTTTATGTAGGCAAGACTGATCGTAAGTTTAAGGAGAGGATTTACAAACATGTTTATTACATTAACAAAAGAAAAATGGAGAGCCCACTAGCTAGACACTGCATTGAAAACCCTAACCACAATTTCAAATTTAAGGCCATCGACTCAATTGAGATGAATAGTAGAGGAGAGGCGTCTACACTTATGTTGGAGAAATTGGAACTTTTGTGGCAGCTTAGACTCAATGGATGCTTTCCACCGCGCTTGAATGAAATGACTTCTATTCTATGTGTGCTAAAATTGAAGAGCCTTAAGAGATAGTAGCTGTACATACATTATTTTTGTTGGATGGTTAAATAATTGATGCTCATTAGCCCTAGGGAGATTACAATTGCTAAGTTACATCCATCTTTTATAGGTTAAAAGAAACATTACACAACACAGTTTTTTATGAAAAGATTACTACTTCCACAGGTCCCTGAACATTAGTTATAAGTAAAGTGAACTAACTACGATTTTAATTAATATTATTTAATTTACTACATGTTCCATTACAAGACAACAGAACTTTGTTTTTTTATAAAACTAAGGCACTCATTTTACCTAATGACTTAACAAAAACAAACTGTTTGACTTCAGTATTTTAGCATTATACCTTAAAATTATGTGACTGTGCTTAATTGGCTTAATTAATAAGTATGAGTCACTAGGATATTTTTTTCTTTCTGAGCATTATTGTCTGAAGAAGTTAGGAGAAGTGTTTCCTAATGAAAAGTGCTTTACACTTTGTGACTTGGATTCTGTGCAGCCTGATCTTTTTTAACTTTTTATTGCTTGGCAGTTACCGGAGTGTGCACCGGACTACTGATTGCTGTAAGCTTGTTTTACTCAGATATAAACAGCAATATTTTTGCACAAAGAAAAGTAGGAACTGTCACCTTTTTAGAAAGAACAGTAAAGTATGAGGAAGGAATGATAATGGAGTTAAAAGATAAAGAGGGTAAAATAAACAGAAATAAGATGAAATAGTGCGTATTGTGTTATAATAAGTTAAAGAACAAAAGAAAGAGGAAAAATGAAAATGGATTCTTAGAAAGTTTTCCGAAGAAGCAGTAACATGTTTGTAAAAGGAAATAACACTAAGGAGTTAGATGGTGTTCTTAAATCAGCAATGAAAACTCATCTCCTGGTATGGATGGATTAAGTTATAAGGATTATAAAACATAATAGATGAGGCAAAAAGGATATATTTTTTGAATTGTTTAAAGAATGGAGTAATGAAGATTTTAAAAGTACTAACGTGAAGGGATTAGTAAGTTCATATGGAAAAGGGGGATGTTTTTCTAATCACTAGAATACTGTTTATAAGATATTTTATGAAATTGTTACAGGTGAAATTTGAGATAGTTTTGCACTGGTTCTGAGCATCTATGATGTAAAAGGAAAAAGGCATCAATTAATGTTATCAGTAAGAGAAATTGTAGATAACATATTGATAGATGGAATAAGGTAAAGTAACTGTGCGGGATGTGCATAATGCTTTTGATAAGGAGGTACACACAAGCTTATGGAACCTCCTTGCTCAGTGTGGAACTAAAGACAAACCTTTAAAAGGGATGTAATTAGCATATAACAAAAGCTTGGTTAATGTTTTAGTGAATGGATAGCATGGCAGAAAGATTAGTGTTAACAGAGGAGTAGAATGAAAGGTCGTGCCATCTTGATAATGGTCAAGCTATTGGCCTGTCAGTAAACCCAGTTTTCTGAATGGGCGAATTGTCTGTCAAAAGCTATTTTTTGTGTAAATGTTCCTACTATTGGCACATAGCAGTACTGGAAAGGCATACTCCCAGCAGTACTGGAGCAATGTATTTCTATGCAGCATGCATAGAAATCTAAACTACTGATTATGTCCCAGAAGGTCTGACATTGATTATTGGCCCAGATGTTGCAGCAGCTTGGTGATAAGGGCTGGAATTGAGTGGCTGATGCCAGTTTACCCATTACAGGAAACTGGCTTGAATATATCCCATAGAAGAAGCAACATCAGTGAATCAGATCACAGATATACAGTCTATATGAAAGGTGGCATGTTGGTATGCTAGCACAATATAGGTATGTGTTCATAAGCATTTGCACAAGACTGGAACATACAGTGCATTGTAACATGTTTAAGGGTCAGCAAAGGGAGGAATCAGTATCATAAGACAAAATGACCTGACTACCTATAATATGGAGACATGCAATTCCCTCATGATCCACCTGTGCTTACCGTCCCTGAATGCTGGAAAGTGGGGGATCAAAAAGGTCAATGAGGATGGGGCTTAATAGCCCTAAGGATACTAGCTGGTTGAGACATTATAAAAATGTGTACATTTGTACTATGTCCACTGAACGTAAGTATTCTAGTCTAAATTGCCTGTACACTAGGGTAAATGTAATGTTTCCTTACATATAATGCTAATTGACGTAAGGCATCACTGAGTGAGTTTTACCTTTGAAGGCTTGTATTCATTAAAAGGTAGGCCAATTGGTCAGATTTCTGCACAGTAGAAATAATAAAGTAGCAGAGAATCATAAAGAATAGTTAGCATCACATCAGTAATTAAAATAGTGAAAATCTCACATTTAACATCACTTACTGTTGCAAAATGATTATATGGTTATTTTGGTTAAAAATACACAGATTCTTTTATTCATGCCATTTAATACTTATTTAATTTTTGTAAAGGTTCTCTCCAACTAAGATACCAAAAGTAAGATATGACTTATCAGAACCTCCATATCCTCCAGAAGTGGAATCACCACCTCCAGTTGCTGTAAGTGCCTATTTATTTATGTTTGCTAGTTTGTGTATTCATTCATTTGATAGTCTGTTTGACTGCCTGTTTGTCTATTTATTTGAATTTGTTTAATGGGTAAGACAATGGTCTCAATGGACCTTTTCAGATCCAGACAGAGAGCAAAACATTCAGTACAAACAAAAAAAAGTATAATCTGAATTATGTAGTAATGAATAAAAGGACAAGATAAAACACATTTGTGTATGCTGATAAAATACAAATGCAATGCTCAAGACAAACCAGATTAAAACAGCATTTGCATATTGTAACCTTTATGAAGGAAAATAAAAAAAGGATAGATGGTGGAGGCACGTTGTAGGACAGCAGAGAAGTGTGAATAGAAATGATTGATTACTTATTTAATACCAAGATAGTGTTTGAGTGGTAAGACGTTGGGGACCAATTAATCTTAAATATTAAATGATGCCTACAGAGCATGATTATCATTTGGAAGAGGAGTAGTAGGTGTTGAAGGGAGAAATGAAAATATAAGGAAGGAAGGAATACAGCAAACAAGAAGTATCAATACTGTGCTGGAGAACAGGACTGTATCATTGAAAGAGAACATGTTTATGGAAAGCATTTCCTTAAATCAGACATCTGGCAGATTCTGTAAGGTGACTTTTAAGGACAGTTCTGAATTATTAATTTATGTATTTGAAATATGGTGATGTCCCATTTCCATTTCACCTTCCTATTTTTATTATGACACTGTAACTTTGTAATAACGTTTGGGCAGCAAATAGTTTTCATCAGTACAGCATACCTTTGGCCATTTCATATGTATTTATGCAACTGTGTTTTAAGCTTATAAATGTATAGAAATTATACAATGCAGCATAAATGGAAACATTAAGTGTGTCTCAAAATGTTACAAGGACTCAAGAATAAAAACTAAGCAGACTTTTGGCCATCTGTTCTAATAGGATAGCATTGATAAAATACTGCTATCATTTTCTATATTATATAATGATTAATTGAAATTTGTACACATAATAATTTTAAAGATAAAAAAATTTAGTGTAGTTATACATTTTAATGAGCTCTGAAGGGTATGTATCAACATCATACTTTCTGCTCTAATTTAGTAGAAGGCAATTAAGCCAGTCAAGCAATGTGCAAATGATATACTTGTGAGATAGTGACTGCCATTTACACTGGGGGTGTCTTCTGTGCTTCAGTTCTGAATGCAATCAACTTTTTTAACTGTGTTTTGTAAAAATGGCTCTTTATCAGAAATACAGAACTGCAACTGTACAACAAATTTGCAAAGGGGCTTCTACTCCAGTATTTGGCACAAGGTGAAAGGTTTTGGTCATCAGACAAAAGTCCAGTGTTTTAAAGTCAAATATCTGGTTTATTGAACAAACTTTGTCAGTGTGTGTTTTATCAAAACAGGGTAAGTGGGATGTGTAGAAGGTGTGTGTCTGTGTGTGTGTGTGTGTGTGTGTGTGTGTGTGTGTGTGTGTGTGTGTGTGTGTGTGTGTGTGTGAGCAAAGATGGTGAGTGTCCAAGATGTTTGTATATAGGTAGTGTTATAAAAAGTTTTTTTTTTACTGTAAGATGCAGGTTAGGGTTAGGGGCAGGGTTAGGCTTAGGATACATTACTAAGGTGAAGCAGGAGGATGAAGTATTATAACTTGCTCTTGTCCACTGAGTTCTCTCCTTTATGCCATTTCCTGTACCTTGTGTATAGATTCCTCTTAATCCCTTTCTCATGTACTGAATGTTATGTTGTATGCCCTTCAGTATCCAACTTACTCATTGTGTGCCATTCCAGCCCAACACCTGTGAGTACCTGCTGACTCTCTTTTCCTGCATACCATTTGTTCATTCATTTTTTCCTAACATTTATTTTTAGAGTCCTACAAACTATGACCATCGAACATGAAAACATTCTGACCATGCCCACATATGATCTCTGAACATTTGTAGCCATACCCCATCCTGGGTATATGTGTGTGTATCATGTGTGAGCACATTGTGTAAATACTGTGAAACTACTCTGACCAGTGCTGTGTTCATGTATGCACATATGGCAGTGCTTCCCTTTCAGTGTTTTGTACACTCATGCCTTTACAGTTACAGGTTTTCATAGCTTCCGTATTAATGCTGCACTTGAATTTGCTCTACCTTTAGACAGGATGTTTCAGGAACCTTTGTCAGCAAATGTTAAGGATCTTCTGATGTTGGTAATCATGCTTATCAATGTATTTAATGTCATTTTTGGACTTAAACAACATTATACATTCATTTCACAGTACTGTTCAACTTTACTTCCACAATATCTATGCAATGTGGTACCATAGTGACAGTTTTGACATATGTCATCATGTGGAAATTTGAACATTTCATGTGCTGAATATGCACTTACAGCTGTCTTGCTACCCACGCCGTATGGCATAACAATGGTCAGTAGCATAACCCTACATTTATATAGGTCATATGTTTCAACCCTGTAAAACAGTACTGCTGATGTCTGTCATTTTCCTGCTTGAACATAACATTTAGTGCATATAAGTATCAATGCATGTATGAAATTTGCAAATGATGCTCACCCCATGTTCATCAATTCTGCATTATGGCTACTGGGTGACACTAGAATGCATGCACTTATCTTGTGTAGATCTGAATGTTGAATATTTGCAGTAATTTGCAGGCTGGCCAGATAGTAGACTGTTATGCCCCTGTGTTGTTCAATAATTCATTTGCCTTTTGTTGCATTGCACCAATAGGTTTGGCAAAAATTTCACTCCCTTATCCCCTCCTAACTTGCAACAAACCCGGCCCCAAACTCCCCCCCCCCCCCACACACACTCATCTTACATATCTGAAGAGCAGGTCCTCAAAGCCCTGTCCAAGGCAAAGAACACAGCCTCTATAGGACCAGATGACTTCCCACACTGTCTTCTAAACAGGCTAAAACATGAACTAGCATCATCACTAAGTATCCTTTTCAATTATAGCCTAACCACAGGCTTTATTTCTGCAGAATGGAGAAGAACTACAGTTATTCCCCTTCCACAAAGGTGTACTAGCAAAAGACCCAGGGAATTACAGACCTATAAGCCTGACCAGCCTTATCTGTAAGGCCATGGAATGTATCATTATGCATCTCATAAATAAAGATATAGGTGACCTCCAAACCCTGGATACTACCCAATTCAGCTTTGTGAAGGGCAGATCCTGCCTGTTAAATCTGGTGCATTTCTTTGAAAGTGTGACCAAGGCCATTGATGAGGGCAAATCTGTACACACAGTATTCCTCAACTTGGCAAAGCCTTTCAACACAATCCCATATTAAGGCATTACTGATAAACTTAGCAAACTGAATGTAAACCCCTTCATTGCAAGATGGGTTGCCAACTAGCTCACAAAAAGGATACACTCTATGTGGGTGACTCCAGATCAACCAGCAGACCTGTTACCAGTGGTGTGCCACAGGGGTCAGTGCTAGGCCCCCAGCTGTTTGGCATATACTTCAGAAGTTCAGGTCAAAACTAAAGGGTTGTGGCTGACCAAGCTTGCAGACAACTGCAAACTAAGTGCAATCATTGAACCCCCAGATGATGTCAGTATACTCCAGGAGGGTCTCACACAGACCAACAACTGGTGTATTAGTCATGGTCTCAAACTGAATGCAAAACAATGCATCATCATTCCCTTTGGCACAAACAATGTCCCTTCACATTATCAAATCAATAACAATACGCTAAGTACCCATGAAGTGGTAAGGGATCTGGGATCACAGGTTGACCGTGACCTTAATTTCAGCCACCACGTGTCTGCTGTTGTAAGGAAAGTTTTCCACATGCCTCAATTGATTAGTAAAGGCATCTCCTCAAGAGCAAAAGAAGTTATAACCCCTTATACTCAACACTTATCTGACCCATGATTGAGTATAACAACACATTTGGTATGTACCATACTAAACACCTACAGCAATTAGTGAGACCTCAGAGGTTTCTAACAAATAAGATCAAGAGCCTCCAGCATGTGCCTTACATGGACCGACTAAAATCCCTGTCACTATACTCTGTATCATACAGACTTCTTAGGGGAGACTTATGCCTGGCCTACAGAGCAACCCAAGACCCAAACCTAATGAACTTACTGCATATCCATAAATCAAGTGGGTCTAGGGCTACCCATTCCAGGGGCTTAAATATGGCCTGCGACTTAAATAGGGCATGCTCGAGGGACAGCTTTATCTCCCAGTGACTGCCACATCTTTGGAACAGGCTACCAATTCACATGAAACAGAGCACTTCTATGACACTGTTCAAGAGGAACCTGGATGAGTGGATGGGGCACCATAAATTCTTACCAGGGATAGTGCCCACAACCCTCCTGGATATAGGCAGTCATCACTAAATGCAATCTTGGGTATTGACTAATACTTCTACTTTATTACATTGGGTTGAAATGACTAGACTTAAAATGACATCTGGGTCGATAGCTTCATAATCTCCTATGATCCTGTGATATAGCACATTTTTTTATAAACCACTGTGACATTTACTGCCTTTCATATCTTATTATCCTTGCCACATATATCTGAGGCCTCCATTGTGTTGAAACTACTGTTTCTCATCTAACATGATACTTGGCTATTTTTTGCTACATTTCTGATGTGGTGGACACAAATATATATGCCTCTGTTTTGCTGTGCTCTGTTGTCTTGATGTCATATATGCTGCCATTTGAATCTTCACATGATTGGAGTTCTTGTGATGCCTGTTAATACATCAAACATTATCAAAAAAGCTTTTGAAGTGCTGCCGTTGTTTGGTCAGATGTGTGATGAACTTTGTGCCATGTGCCATTCCAACTTTCCTTCATGCATTTGTCCCTCTGTGTATTGTCATTGTCAAGATCTGTGAATGCATCTTGTATGATATGACAGATACAAGCCTGCCATACAGACTAATTCAGAACTATTGGACTGATAGAATGCTATTGCATGTTAGCATGTAGTACTTTAACAGTTAGTTATAATTCTGACTGTTATGGGGCTGTGGTATTTCAGCATGTTGCATATCGGATCTTCAACTTTGAAACAGTTCAAGCTGAGGCATCTACTTTATGTGGATCTTGCCCTGTACTCAAGTACTTGAGCTGTTTAATTTGCATTAATTGTGTTTTCTGCATTTTAGCACACTTGACCGATGTCTTAATTGCATCATGTCACTACATCTGTGTTCAACTGCAGTTCTTCATGGGTACAACAGTATGATATCTTGAATTTGTAAGGGACTGCTGTCATGTAGTCATCAATGTTATATTACCAGGATTATTGTGTCATGGTTTCCCTAATATATATTAGCAATGGACTTTACACAAGGGCTACAGATTATGTGCCACCAATTCATAAGCTATATTTTCATTGTAATCAGTATCTTGACTGATGGTTGTACAAAGGTCTTTAGTTATGACCCATGGTTTATATTACTGAATGTCCAACAGTTGCATGGTGTAACACCAACATCCCCACATTACACTTGTATCTCTTGCATCTTTCATTCCTATATCAGTGTTGTTGGAATGTTTATCGTGTGTTTGCCATGACAGTGTTTTCCCATGCAGTTTTCCTACATTTGTAGACTATGATCTTTTGAGTGGTGGTTGCCATTCCACCTGTTTGGTAGTTGTCCATAAATGGAATGACTTATCTGTTCTATCTGCAATGCATTTTGCCTTTTGTTTACATGTGTTGCTGTCTAAAAACATTTGGTTTTGTTTACTGTATTACTATATTTTATTTTTATCTCCTAATGGCTTTGATGTAGTGTGGGAATGTTTATCTGTTTGACTGTTGCAGCTATGTTGTTTTGGTGTCTACCAGATGGTTCACATGGCACCATCCAGTCCTGCTGGCTAGACATTATACGATGCACTGACATGTTTCCTAGTTCCCTGCATATGTGGCTGCAGAGTGTCCTTTATTCATTGTGCCATCATTCTGTTGTGGCCCTCAGTCACACTAGCTTATCTGGAGCTAGACGCATGGATATGTGACATATTCATACCTCTTTCCTTACCAGTATTCAACATGTACTGTTATAAATGGTCTTCTGTGATCTTGACTGTGTTTACTCTGCATGTAGGCCTTGGCACAAAGTTACTAAATGAAATATTACTTAGCATATGTTGTTATGTGGTGTCAGTCTTTACAATTTACATTAGGAATTTCTACCCTGTCATGTCTGTGGGACATGCATACAGTTATGTTGTATATTACAAAGTTTCCATGCATACTGTAATGGGAGCACATTTGACACTTCGGCATCAGGACAGCATGCACAGTACACCACACTATTTGTCACATAACGCAGCTGTTGGGGTCACTGTCACGGTTCAAATACCTAATGTAAATATATGATATTGTAACATGTCCTACATCTCCCATGCATCCGGTTAGATCTGAACATTTGCACAGTATGCAGTATGTGTTGTTTTGTCATTGTCTAAGGAAATTGATTCCCTGCATGCATTCATGGACGTAGTATATTTTTGTCATATGGCATTCTATTTGTGAAGTATTCCTTGACTATGGTCATGTAACCTTTATTTTTGCCTGGCAGTTAAAATTTTGAGTTGTTAACAAACTGCTTCTTGTAATCAAAAGTACATGATTTGAATCCTTTCACCTTTACTTGCTTACTGTGTGACTTTGAAGAAGCCACTCAACAACACAGCACTTCTGAGTCTCTCCTGAAAAGGAATGCTTCCATTGACTTTACCTGGATGACAAATAAATAAAATAATATTTAAAATCTGTCTCAATTTGGGCTTTTGGCTTTGTCTGGAATTCTTGTGTAAAGAAGTTGAGAGGTATTTTTTTTCTGCTCATTCAAAAATGTATGGTTTTCTGGTTATGAGGATTACAGTCACTAAATAATGACAGGCATGTGAGTTTCAGACTTCGTATTCTTCAGGAAAATGTTTGCTAATTCTACATTTGTTATTCTTGCGACAAACTAAGTGTTTAGCAGTTGTTAAAGATGGCTACCACTCTGTCTTCTTAATGAGCTGTTTCCTGTTCCAAGGGTGCAAGGTATGAATATTTCTGCCTTCATTTGCTTACCACGTGAACTTGAGCAAGTAAGTTAACTAAACATTGCTTTTGGAGTAATTGGGAATTTGGAATGTTGTCCTGGTCTGCATGCCTAGTAATCACCTCCGAACATATAACTTTCAAAGTATATATAAGAAATATTTAAAATGTGTTCTTGATTTTGAGTAGTTGTCTGATTTTTGAACTGAGACGTTGGAAAGGCAGAATGGAGTTGCAATGGGCTGCACTGTATGGTTCTGGCTGCAGCAAGCCAAGATGCATTTCTGGACTATTAGTTATGAATTTATTCATTCTCCTGATCTCAGGAAGATATCTGAGGTGTAGAGTCTTAAAAGAGGTTGTATCTAATGAGTGTGTGTGTGTGTGTGTGTGTGTGTGTGTGTGTGTGTGTGTGTGTGTGTGTGTGTGTGTGTGTGTGTGTGTGTGTGTGTGTGTACGCATGCAGCGGACATATTTCTCAACTGGCTCTTATTTTTTTCCCTCATATTTCTGATCTGTTCCTCATCAAAGTAGTAACATGTTATGACCTAAAGTTACTGAATAATAACAGGAGTTAGCATTGGACATAATATCCCTCAGAAAATACTTGCTATTAAAGTAAAGAAGAAAACAGTATACACACTAATAGACTTGAATAGTGTTTTATGGTAACTGGAGACAGCTAAGTAATGGGATACTGGTATGGCTATGAGGGGCCATGTCAGTTACCCTGCCATGTTCCATCTCTGAGTGCTCCTATAATATTATTAGGGGGTGTTCTCAGGACATAATAGCATGTACATAGTTTGGGAAACTTTAGAACTTTATTTTTGCAGTACTGATGCTCCACTGCATTGCTCTTTCAGTGACTGCTTTCCAAACTTTCTGTGCTCTTGAATTAATCCAAAAGGAAAGCAAAAACTGTTTTAAAATATATTGAGTTGTGATCATCTAAAAGCTGAATCTTCATGATAGTTAGTGGTAAGAATGTGAAATGGGGTGAGATTGGATGCAAGATAATTAACAATACCACTCAGTATAAGACGGCCAAATGACTTTGGTTTTGAAATTTTCTTTTTTACATTTAGCAGCTGGGGCCTATTCAGACACAGAGGCCTGCAGCCTAAGCTCCAGCAGCACACTTATTCATCTGGCTGAGATAACACCATCTATCATACAGAAGATACTGTTACAGAGTTTGGCATTGTGGATGCTGCAATACAAGTAGTGATTCACTGCAGATCCTAATTTCTGGTGGACAGCATTTTGAAGTGTACATAATGCACTGTGGGATACTGGCTACTCACATTTTCCACTTGAATTACTCCATTTATACAAACAAAGTTGTCATATGTGTGACACTGTGGAAGCTGTAATACAAGTGGTGGTGCGCTGCAGATCCTGACTTCTGGTGGACAGCATTGTGAACTGTACACAGTGTATTGTGGGATACTGGCTACCCACATTTTGCACTTGCATTTCTCCAACATCCATACAAATGAAGGACAAATGAAGGTGTCATAAGTGTTGAGCTCAATTTACTGCCTTACAGAGACTACTACATTTCATTTGCTGCCCTACAGATGGTAACCTTCTTTACAATACACAATAGACTGTAAGAATATAAACTTTCAAGTTGGTAGTAGTACATTGCTGGTCTATCCTGCAGTTAACCCACATACATCCCCATGGAAAACAGTGAATATCCTACAGAAAGCTGCCACAAGCATAGTGAACTAAGCATAGGTATGCCACCTGTTCAAATGCCCAAACTGGTACATTTTTTTATGGAAACATGAGATTTTAATGAACAAATTATACCCACAGCCAATATAAAATATTGGGCTTCATTTTATTTATATTAAAATTAAAGCTCATTCTTGTAGAATTTGATTTGCTTATGCTGTTTTATATATTATTTGTTTCAGATACAAAATAGCTGTTTAGGCCACTATTAAAGGAAACTTAGGAAATACTTTTTTTTTCTAAAAATCTTAGGACATTTGACATTTTCATGTTTTCTTGCAGGATACAACCACACAAATAGGAACTGTTCTAGGGACAGGTGGTAATTCTAACTGAGCATTTTAACTATGTATGTTACACATTACTGTCCTTGCAATCCACCATTTCACATGTAAATATGTTATAGGCTTTCCCATTGTTGAGCTTCTAGCATCCCAACAGACAGAAACTGTACTGTTTATTGGTGCTGTGTGATGTAAGTTGTGAACTATAACCAAGGCAGTGCACTTTTGCAAGGCTTTTGTCACTACACAGGAGCAATGGTTAGCATGGCAACTGATTTTTGTACTGACAACTTTGGCTATGATATATGTTGTGTGTATGCGGAATGATGTATATCTATATTTATATCTATATCTATATCTATATATCTATATCTATTTATATCTATATACGAGTCAACTTCTAAATTCAGAAGTTTCAAAACTTAGAATTTCTTATGGTCGAGACCATAACATCGAAGTTTTTAAACTTTGAAATGTAAATAGAAAAAAAAAATAAAAACAAAAACATTTTTTTTATGTTTTTGCAGAGGGCAAGCCCCCGTGCATACTTCACACCCCCTGCTAATTAAATATACCAACTCCAAAATCACACTACAGTGAACAAAACAGTAAATATACCATTCTGTGCTGTACAGCGATTTCCATTTAAGTGGTTCGAAGTTTCAAAACTTCAAACTTATGGTCTCAGCCATAAGACACTTCAAAATTTAGAAGTAGACCCACATACATAAATACACACACACACACACACACACATATATATATATATATATATATATATATATATATATATATGTGTGTGTGTGTGTGTGTGTGTGTGTGTGTAGATATGGATATAGCATATATATATATATATATATATATATATATATATATATATATATATATCTATATATATATATATATATATATATATATATATATACATATATATACACACATATATATATATATATATATATATATATATATATATAGAGAGAGAGAGAGAGAGATAGTGCAATCAGTGTCACCAGCCTGCATAGATGAACATGTGTTAGGTTCTACAATGTCTTTGCAGCTATTCCAGTAAACCAGTACAAGATACTTGCAGTATATATTTTCATTGCAAGTGTGTAAGCACACATGTTGTGAACTGATTTTGTGAATATAAGGCTATGAGACATTGCATATACATGTACTTGTTTGCATTCTTACCTGATGTTACTGTATATGCTTCATAATTTTTATTATGGAGTGTACAACATCTGCGGCTTCACATTTACTGTGTGCATCTGATATGTTGGTAGCAGGGTGTTGTGTGCTTGAAGTACATTCATTCACATGATATTTTGCTTCATGTTTTCTTGTACTTTTGGCAATGTACAGTCATGCATTGATATGCGCATATAACCTAGCATCCTGATGGGCTATCATGCATCTCTGTGATACTGTATACTATATGTCGCACATTCCATTCCATGTTATATTTTGAGTCCTACAACCATCACATGGTATTAGTACTGCCCCTGGATTGTTATGATGATGTAAGTGGGTTGATTTTATAGACCAGTATTTCTGTTTGTGATGTATGTGAATGTACTATGCATCTATTTTTGTGGCACAGAAAGTAGGACATATGGCAATAACTTCCAAAAAACAAACTGTAGACATCCACCAAATGCCAGAGGAAGATTTTTACACACAATTTATTTAAAATATTAAACAGTGAAGCACTTTTGTCTCCAATATGTAAGACTTCATCAGAACCATTTGTAAATCTCAAAGTATATATATATATATATATATATATATATATATATATATATATATATATATATATATATATATATATATAAATCATGCTATTCATGTGATCCACTCAAAGCCGATCACTAAAGACAATCAATCAACAGTTAAAATGTCAGTTACTTGATAAAAAAATTGTATATATATAAATAAATAACATGTACTTAGATTTAAAACTTAATGTACAGCTATTCGAATTTTAAGAACACTAGTAATGGGCACATTGTCATTCAGTCCATGGCCCATTTCTGCATCCAGCTTCAATTGCCAGATTAATTCCTTATAGTCAGTCCTGGTCTCCCAGGAGCCCCCACTTTCATTTTTAACAATTTGTTCCACCATAAAGAAAAGAAATTTGCTTTGTCGACAAACTCATGTGTGTCTAAAGAGGGCACTGGTCTCCTTCCCATGCTGAATGTCATACATTTGTTCATACATCCATTTGTTTAACTATGTAAAAACTAGTACATGCTGAACATTGAACCAAATAAACTATACCCTTGCTATAACAATTATAATGTCCTCCAGATTTAACATCAACATTCCTGGCTTGTAAGTAAATTTGGTCAACGTTACTTATATAGGTGCACTGTTTACAATGTATAAATAAGTATGTATCAACATAAGTAGGATAAAGGAAAGTAAAATTATGCAAACCTGTATTCATTTATTTATACATTTTTCTCAAGTAATTAGTATTTTAACTGTTGATTGATTGTCTTTAGTGACTGAGTTTGGGGAAATCACATAAGTAGTGTAATTTTATATATGTAAGTAATTTGGATTTACAAATGGTTCTGATGAAGTCTTACATGTTCAAGGTGAAAGGACTTAGCTGTTTAATATTTTAAATAAATTGTGTGTAAAAACCTTCCTTTGACATTTGGTGGACATCTGCAGTTTGTTTTTTGGAAGTTATTCATTTTGGAACTTTGTTTTGTATCAGTTTTAGAGCAAGCGTATGTCACATTCTGTATCACAGTACCATTACTTTATGTACATTACGGTCATGATTTTAACCTTTCATACATATGCATGCTTACATATCTCAAAGTCAACACTTTCATGTATAAACATACTACTATATCACATGTATTTTAATTCCAAAGTAAAATCACAGCGTTTTCCCCACTGCCAATGCAGTAGCTTCATCAGAAATGGATGAAAAGTGCACCAACTTTTCAAATTTAAAAATTTTTGAAATGACATAGCTGTACGTCACTTCCTACACCCACAATAATTAAAAGTAACATTCTCTACAAAAAGTCAATAAATCCATTAAAATAAAATAGAATGAAATAACAACGCTTGTAACTGTACAGAACACTAACAGTCAATATACCAACTAATACACATTGCATGTTTGTGTTCATGTGTTGTGCAAAAGAGATACAATGGTAAACCTTGTTCGCCACAAAAAAGAAGTTTTTTGTGTCAAAATACACTCTCAAAATGATAATAATAATAATTGCTCATTTGAAAAAATATATTAATCACAGATATACAATAAATTCTAAAAAAACAAATCCAATAATTAAAATATTTAAAAACTACAGCCAATGTGCATAATCTATGCCCATTGTCAAATAGCGTAACCACTAGGTAATCGATTACATAAATGAAACCCTTCATGTGAAAAAATGTTAATAATTTGTGTTGTTACACAAATGCCTCAGTTTGCAATTGCAAGCCACTTCATTCATCTTAAATAACTTTTATATTTTAACACAGAAGATATATTACAATTTTCATTTAAGCCCGGAACAGTGAAGGCATCCAATTTAATTTGCCATTCATGTTCACGGGTTTCCAAAATTAATGAATGTGGACCACCTCTAATACTCGGAGGAACATGGTCGATGGCCATGAAATGAAAACTATGCCCTGGATGACTGTTAATGTGCTTTGCTAAAGCATTCTCACATTTATTATTTTTGATAGCATATACATGTTGGTAAATCCGCTCACGGAACCTACGGTCCGTTTTACCAATGTAGAATGCCGCACAACAGTCATATAGGGCTGCATACACGATAGATTTCGTATTACAATTAATCTTATGATTAATGTAATATTTTCTATTTCTAACAGAAAAAACGTTACCTGTTTTTATCATATAACACCAATTACATGCACCACATATAAATGTGCCTTTTTGTCTGATAAGGCAATTACCCTCCAGGTTCCTTTGAAGGAGTTATTTGAGATTGTTCCCTCTCTTATAAACAATGGTGGGGGCCATACCTAGTTTGTCCAACAATAAGGGATTGCATTTGATAAAATGCCAATTTTTTCGAATGATGGAAGCAATGTTATCCGAATTGTTGCTAAAAGTTGTAATGAAACTCAACGAAAAGTTACGGTCCACCATGCAACAAGGTGATACAGCAAGTGGATGAGGGGAACTTACCCCAGGGTCAACTAACGCATCCCCATCATCAGTTATGTATAGTTGTTCCATTTGGCCAAGCAATGGTTTATAAAATCCATGTAATCTCTTAAAGTTCACTTCATCAATCAAGTCATCAATTAACTTTGTAGGATAACCACGGTTAATAAATAACTCCTTCAGAAACAAACATTCTTGATCAAAGGCAAAAGCCATACTACACATACGGACAGCTCTTACGAGTTGGCCTTTTACAATGGAGCGTTTTTGCTTCCATGGGTGGTTACTCGAGAAGTGAAGGAAGGAATTACAGTAAGAAGATTTTCTGAAAATTGAAGACATAAATTTTCTATTTTCCAGGTCCTTAACTAACTTCGCATCTAAATAATCAATCTCACTGGTTGAAAAATGATATGTAAATTTCAAAAACTCAGTGGTACTGTTCATGTATGAAACCAATTTGTGTGCTAAATCGGCACCACCTTGGAGTAGAATGAAGACATCATCTAGGAACCGGGTATAAAACCTCATGGATCCTTTGTAAGCTAGGTTGTTAAGTAAAAAAGTTTTCTCCCAATAAGCCACGAACAAATTCGCAACACTACCACCACATGGTGAGCCCATAGCTATCCCTTGCTTTTGAAGATAGTACTGTTTATCACAAATGAAGAAGTTAGATGAAAGAACTATATCTAATAACTCTGTTACAATAGCTATATCATTGCTTGGTACTTTAAGATCCCTCAACATTAATTCAACCCACTCAACAGCTTCTTGGTGGGGGATGGAAGTATAGAGGTCGATAACGTCGATGGTAAGAAAATTAAGAGAGTCATCAAATTCAATCTCATTAATAGAACGCAAAAAGGACCACGAATCCTTACAAATCTCTGGTATTAATTTAAGATGCTTGGAAATAATGGTGTCAATAAACCGGGCACAAGGATGGGTGATTGATGACCTACCATCCACAAGGGCTTGCATAGGTGGATTTAGCAAGTCCTTGTGGATCTGAAACCAGGTTCAAGGCTCCTGAGAGCACCCCGGCACTATTAGGTTTTACCTCACTTATCATGCGTTCCGGCCCCAAAACCCGGACCACACCACAAAAGGAGGGGTGTATCCATATTCATAAAGGATACCCACACCTCAGGTTGGTAACAGCGCACGTAAGCTTCGAAACCATCCAGGTGCAACTAACCATAGGCAAAACTGCTCTACAAATTGTAGCATGCTACAGGCCACCCTCTCAAACTCAGGAACCCCACACACAGCCTTCCTGAAGACACTGGAGGGTATAAATGTATCTCCAAACACCATCATATTGGGTGACTTCAACTACCCGAATATAGACTGGGAACATTACTCAAGCCCTAACTTTCTAGCCCAACGGTTCCTGGAGTTCATAAATTAATGCCATGGAACAGCTAGTCACTGTTCCCACGAGAGGAGAAAATATACTAGATCTCATTGTCACAAACATGGGGACAAATGCTCCACAATCGGAAGTATATCCTCATTGGTGAGATCTGATCATAAACTAATCTCACTGGAAACCACATCCGCCCCACCCCAAACAAAAAGACCATAGTGAAGAACTTCTCAAGCAAACTTCACACTACTCAAGACTGGTGTGGTATCCTTCAAGGCCCCTGAGCCAGTGGAAACCACAACCCAAGTTGCGGAAGCCCTTACAAATACCTTCTATGAACACCTCCAGGACTGCATGGATCAGGCAATCCCAAATAAAACCAAGACTCTTTCCACAAAGGGCAAACGTCCAGTCTGGTGGACCCCAGCCATTAACAAACTTTACAATAAGAGGAGAAAGCTATTACATGATAGAACAAAATCCATAAAAGGGAAGTCACCCTGATCATTATTAGTAAAAAATACGAGCACTCATAAAATCAACTAAGGCCAATTTTGAGAGAAAAATTGCCATGGATTCAAAGGACAATCATAAGGCCTTTTTCAGCTATGTTAGGAACCTGGGTGGAAACTCCCAGATATGCTCAGAATTAGTCCAAAAATGATACAAAAATCACTGAACCCACAGACATTGCCAACATACTGGCAGACAGGTTCAGTGCAAACTTCACCCCCCTCCCCTAAAGGAGAGATAAATATCCCCGCCGAGTGTAGTCTCCTGGACATCTCAAATGTGCAGGTGAAAGCTGCTCTCTAAAAGCTAAAAACACAGCATCAATGGGACCGGATGGTGTCCCCGGCTGTGCTACACGAGCTAAATGAGGAATTAAACCCGCACATAAGGCAGCTGTTTAATCTCAGCCTTACCACAGGATACGTGCCCAAGGAGTGGCGTACGGCAACTGTGGTCCCACTCCACAAAGGCGGCACCTCACGGACCCTGGTAATTACGCCCCATAAGCTTAACAAGTCTAGTCTGCAAAGCTATGGAGAGGATCATAATGGAGCTCATAAACAAAGATATAGGGACTTGCAGACATTGGACCCGACCCAGTTTGGCTTTGTCAAGGGAAGATCATGCCTTTTGAACTTGGTCGACTTCTTCGAAACAGTCACCAAGGCCATTGATGAGGGAAAGGCAGTCCATACAGCCTACCTTGACCTTGCAAAGGCTGACACAATACCCCACTCGGGTATTGTAGAAAAACTTACCAGCTTAAATGTAAACCCATATGTCACAAGATGGGTTGCAAACTGGCTTAAGGACAGAACCCACAGGGTTAGAGTTGCTGGCACTGTGTCAGACTCCAAGACGGTCACAAGTGGTGTCCCACAGGGCTCGGTCCTTGGCCCCCTATTGTTTGGCATCTACTTCTCAGAAGTACAGGCCAACATGGGAGGACTTTGTTGACAAAGTTTGCAGATGACTGCAAACTGGGCCATAGTGGAAAGTGCATCGACACGGATATCCTTCAGAAGGGACTCACGGAAACAGATAGCTGGTGCCAGAGCCATGGCCTGAAGTTAAACGCCAAAAATGTATAGTCATACCCTTCGGGAAAAACAAGGTAACCCTAAGCTACCATATAGGTGGCAATCCACTAAGCACAGAAGAGGTTATCAGGGACCTGGGGACCCAGGTTGACAGTGGCCTTTCTTTTGACACTCACATTGCTAAAGTGGTTAGAAAGACCTTCTACATTGCCCACCTGATCATGAAGGGATTCACATCCAGATCTAGTGAGGTCATTGTTCCCCTGTACTCTTCACTTATCAGACCAATGATCGAGTACAATGCCCCATTCGGGATGTATCTCACCCGACATCTGCAGCAATTGGAGAGACCCCAAAAGTTCCTCACCAAAAGGATAAAGGGACTCCAAAATCTATCATATGCTGCCAGATTGAAGAAACTCCAGCTCTATTCAGTCGCATACCGTCTGCTCAGAGGTGACATGTGCCTGACATACAAGGCCATGTCCAACCCGGAATTAATGGACATGCTCCACCTCAAAAAATCCAAATCCACCAAAACCACTAGAGCAAGCGACTTAAACCTTAGCACGGATATAAATAGGACGTGCTGGAGGGATAGATTTATCACTCAGAGACTCCCTGTGCTGTGGAATAAAATCCCAGTCCATGTGAGGCAGAGCACCTCGCTGACTCTGTTCAAGAGAAATCTAGACCTGTGGATGGGAGATCGTAGGTTTACCCCGGGAATCATCTCTGTGTCACTGCTGGACAGAGGCACAACAAACTAATGGGCACAGTATTTTTTCATATAAGGGGTGGCGTAAGCCACAAAAATTTGGGCTAGGCTTATAAATGCCTTAGGGCAGATAGCCTAGTATAAACCTATGAACCTATGAACCTATGAATGCACAGACCTTTAGAGCTTCTGGTGGATTGGTGGCACCTACACACTAAGGTTGTATAAGTGCATTTTGTGTGTGTGTGTGTGTGTGTGTGTGTGTGTGTGTGTGTGTGTGTGTGTGTGTGTGTATGTGTGTGTGTGTGCATGTTGGTGGGAGGGGGGGTGGGCCATGGACAGCAGGAGATGTCAGTTGACCTATGGCTAGCCATGGACAGTAGGACAGATATTGTGCACTCTATTTCAATAACAGACAAGGGGCTTGGGGAAAATCTCTCCAATTAGAATACGTTGTGTACTGTGGTGCAGTTCAGTGTGTTTACAAACATAAAAAGTGAAAGTGTTTGGAGGATTACAAATACAGAATAGTGACAAAAAAGTTGCTTAATGTAAGAATTTCAAGTGACTATGCAACATAACCGGCATCACACAAAATGTGTTTGTAAAACTAAAATTTCCTCTGCTAACTGCACCCTGTATCACAGTTATGGTACCTGATGGAGTGTATAGTTAAAAACTCAAATCTTACACTTTTAATGGATCTGTTCTGTATGTTGCTGAATTGTTGTGTTTTTAGTATGTACAGGTAGTAGGTCATACAGTAGTACAATGTTGACAACCCTATATTTGAGTAACATAGATGGTATTTGAAAGATAATGTAATATGTTTGTTAAGACATACAGTGTAGCAGAACTGTGTGCCTTTTAGGGAAACATTCCCTTAGCTGTTCAGAATTTAACCATGTCTTGTGATCACTGTTCACAAATAGCAGTACAGTGTGTTCTGTTTTACAGTAGGTGCACAAAACATCAAGGGTGCAGATCTAGGAAATGTGTAGGGTTCTAGTGTGCAGTAGTTTCTATACTACATAAGAAGAGCACACAGGATACACAAAAGTTGTTATACAGTATGTGCTCTATAATGCACAAATGGATGCATAGCTGCTTCATATAGGTTCATAGGTGATTACTAGGCTAATGACATGCTATGCTTCCCAAATGTATCTGACAAGTTTTGCTACCCTAGGGTTATAGCCTTGGGCATGGTTGGTCAAGTATTTACAGGCTACCTCTGTCTACTAGAGACGTAGTTGCCAGATCATCCCCATCCACTGGTCCAAATGTTGCCTGCATTGGGTTAGGAAGGAACTCTGCTTCATATGTATGGGAAGCCTGTTCCTGAGAAGTGGTAGTCTCTGAGACACTTACTTGTCCCTGCAACATGCCCTATTTATTTTGCAGACAAAGTTTAAGTCCCCATATCAGGTAATTCTGATGCTATTTATTTTGTAGATGTACAAGTCCATCAGAGCAGGATCTGAGGATGCTCTGTAGGATAGTCATAGATCACTTCATATCATTCTGTGGTTACCGAGAATAGGGCAGGGCTTTGAGGCAGTCTACCAATGGCATTTTGTTTATGTTCTGTATTCTTTTTGTGAGGAACCTCTGTGGATGCTCCAGCTGTTGCATATGCCTGGTCAGCCACATACAGAATGTAACACTGTACTCAATTACAGGTCTGATAAGATCCAAGTACGGTGGAACAATGATATCCTTTGACCTAGATGCCATATCCTTGCTTATAAGTTGCACAACATAGAATGATTTCCTTACTTACATAGACACACAATGGTCAAAAGCAAGGTTACTGTCTACATGCATTCCCAAATCTGTGACCACTTTATCTGCTTTTAGGTCTGTATTATCAATATGGTAGTTTCCAGGGGTAGCCATCTTCCCAATTGATATTATTTTACATTTCTTGGCATTGAGTTTTAGACTGTTACTCTGGCTGCAGTTATTTTTCTGTGACAGGCCTTCTTGGGGGTATCTATGTCTTTTGCAGATTCTATGACTTTCCTCATTTGAAATCATCTGCAAACATAGTCAGCAAGAGGCCCTTGATACTGGCCTTGAGTTTAGAGAAGTAGATGCCAGAAAGTAACTTACAGAGCAATACAGAGAAAAACATACATTAACTTTGGTGTAGTTAAAATCCTAAGTACTTAACAGACCACACTTAAGATAAGGGTACCACCAGCTTGAGCTGCACCCAGACAGCTGAACCAATGCCACATTCTCATCCATTGTAGGCCTAATGCAGTATAACAGATTAATATTTGGAGTTCGCTCAACATCTAAAAATCATCAATATATAATACAAGAGTAACTGCAAGGAATCAAATGTGTTTGAAATTAAATTAAGTACATTATAATATATCAGAGAAATTACACAAAACATGACAAAATATTAAAAAAGTACTGAAAAGATTACAATAGAATATGTTAACTTTAGAAAGAGAAAAACATTACTTTGATAAGACTGCAGTAGAATTATACAGATTTTTTTGATTTTCAGATATAGGGATTTCACCTCATTAAGTCTCAACTTAAAACTGTGATAGACAATGCTTTTCTCTTGGGATTCACAAACCTCTTGAAATGCTGTGTTAGGAAAAGATCTAGATCTTCCTGAAACTGCTTGAAGGTAAGATGGACTGTTATTGAGGAATGCATGGTATAATTTATTACTTACTAGTAAACATGTTGTCAACTTTGTCAGCTCTTTGTATCCTAAAGCATTATCGATGTGTCTCCAGTGCATGAAACTACAAATATTGACAAATATTTAACTCAGTGTTCTTCATATCAGTCACAGAGAACTAAAACATTCAGGTGCCATTGTTTTAATGTGCACCTTTAGGCAAGGTAATGTTGTCCAGCATTATCTCAGAGGTGATCTTGCTGAGATTATTACTGGCTGATAACTTATGATGTATTACATTTGTTTTTCAATCTTTTTTTTTTGCATTATGAACTAAAAAAGTTGCAGCACAACCCAAAATGAAAATCAAACATTGCATCATATAGTGCCATACCTTTAACAAACAGTCACCTTGAGTCAAAGAGCCTCAATTCTATTACACCAGACCTCTCCACAAACAGAAATGATGACATACTGAAATGGGTCACTTTCTTTATCATTCTTCTTAACAGGTGGAGACATCTCTGTCACACATTGCTGAAATATCTCACAGGCCTGTTTTATAATGTTAACATCTGATTTACAATAGTGTTGCAGCTCAGTTTTAAAATTAAGCACACCTGGTGCTTATTTGCTTCATACCACGTAGAAAACACTTTTTTTCCTTTTCTGTTATGTGATCTATGCCATAAAACTTTGGATCAGGCATAGGTCACATGTAATTTTGGTTTTCAGGCTCTGTGATAACTTTCATTATAGGCTCTAATTACTGATGGTAGTATGTCTATATAACGATATGTATTAAAAGCTGTAAAATACCACTACAGTTTTGTTTTCAGGGTGCAGTTAAATCTTTCTACAATACAAGCACCACCACCCCCAGCAGAAAGTTTTTTGAAAGCTTCTGTGACAATTTTGCCAGACATATTTTATAATACTACAATCCAAGTTTATTTGGAGAGCACATCAATACCTGTTAAAATAAACCAAAGCCCATCATTGTACTCTGAAAATCCAGGCATGTCCACGTGGTCAGCCTGCCACTGAGGATCAATATTGCTAAAGGCCATGCTGTTTGTTACATAATGTTTTATTACCAATTTGTGCATACTGTACACATACTGTAAGCATTGCCATGTTGGCATTTTGTTGCAGGTAATATTCTCACCACCTTTCCTAGAAGCATCACACAAACTGTTTACTCCTCCTAAACTTCCAGGTACAAGGGGATCATAATATATAAATATATATATATATATATATATACATATATATATATATATATATATATATATATATATATATATATGTATATATATATATATATATATATATATATATATATATATATATATATATATATATATGTGTGTGTGTGTGTGTTTTAGCATATCTGTCCTCAGCTATATAAAACAAAATGCATGACTTTTTCAAGAGTAAAGCAATTTATTATGACACAAACTCCAAAAAGGTATTCTTACAAAAGCTATACTTTTACATGATTCCTTGAATAAAATCACATTTTTTAAATTTCATAACAAAAAGACAATCCTTGTTATACCTTGTAACTAAAGGCTCTGCTACAAAGCTGAGTACCTGTATGACATCCTTTTGTGGCTGCTGCTTAAAACTGTAACAACAAATATCAACCATATATATGAAAGTTACCAGTATACAACCATGTGTACCCTGGTTTACCTACTCAAATATTAAGGGCAAAACATTTTTTACACTTTTCAACACATCATGGCTTGCACTTAAGGTCATACTTAACACTTCTGCCCACTGTCATGTCTATTTTCACTTCACTCAAACAGTCTGAATAAAACACAGTTTGTGACAGTTATGGGCCCTGTATAGCTTTTGGTGTACATTGTCATTAATCTAGGCAGATATATCCTTTAAAAGTTTTACAGTTTTTTGTTTTTCATTATTTCTAAGATATGACACCAAAAGGTTACCCATCTTAGTGTTCAGATGTTTCAGCAGCATTCCTCATTAGAAATTACCTTATTATAATGGCACATGTAATATGGGTCAGGGCTTTGGCCTGTTCAAAGTTTTTTAAATATTTTTATGACTCCCAGATTTGATTGCTTCTTCAACAGCAGATTTTATAGTGTCACTTAATTGTTGATATATGCATTCAAGCTCTTTTAAAATGCATATCAACTGTTTAAACTGTGTTAAAGTGTCCGGTATTGCCTGGACTGTTTCAAAATATAAATTTATATGACCAAGTTTCCAAGCAGTTGCTTCAATTAGCAGTTTCATGCATCATGGTCACAAATGAGAACACAGCTTTTCTCTGGTTCATATACACAAGGATATCAGTTCTGCATTCCTCACCATTTATCTTTAAGTGCTGGGTCATCAGTTCATGTAGTAGGCATATAAGATTACCTTTTACCAGATCAATCATAATAATCAAAATGGGCTTAAATTACATGCTAAAAATGCAACACTGTTGTATTTAGCAGACAAGCCATCCCTCAGCATATAGCATTGACAATACCCCACCACAAAATAAAAATGAAACCGGAGACCTGGAAACCTGGGAACCTGGGTTGATAATTTCTTCTCCTTTAATCACCATGTAGTGTTGGTCACCAGAAAATTCTTCTAACTGGTGCAGCTGATCACCAAGGGAATATCATCCAGATTTAAAGATGCTATAACCCCCTCATACTCAGCACTCATCAGACCAATTATAGAATACAATGATCCCTTTGGAATGTATCTCATCAAACATATCAAACAGTTGGACAACCCCCAGAGATTCCTAACAAAGAGACTCACAGGCTTAAAATCCCTAGGCTACCAGAAAAAACTAGAAACACTTTCGCTTTTTTGTGTGTCTTATAGGCTCCTCAGTGGAGGCTTGTGTCTTGCCTTCCAAGCAGTCAAGACTCCAGTACTCCAAAATCTCTGGAACCTTCACAGATCAAACAGTCCAACAAATGCCAGAATAAGGGATTGAAAACTGCTTCATCAGATCAATAAAACAAGGTGGAGAGACAGCCTCATTACTCAGCATCTCCTTCACCTTTGAAATAGGTTCTTCCCAGATAAAGCAGTGTAAATCAGATCCTTAATGAAATGTCAACACTTGGAATGCCAAGTGTCAACAAGCAGGGAAAAACAATCCAAAACTACAGGGAAAGAGCGAATCTTGAAGACCAGTCTTCTCCTTTAAACTTTTTTTTTGTTGGGGGTAGACAAGCTCTTTGTACCCTCCAATGTAGGGAGCAACTCATATATACCAACTCTAAGCTTACCATACCTCAGAGGAAAGGGAATATTCTGAGGAAGTCTCCATGTTTTGGGACTCACTAAATGATTACCATTTCAAATAGTTACCATGTAATACACTATTGTCTTTCAATTGGGACCTGAATAATTGCATGTGTATTCATAAATTCATCCTGTGCTTGACTGGTCTAGCCCTTCTTGACAGGTGAGGTACAGATTAAGGTGAGAAGTGGCAAAGTGCAATGGTCAGAAAACTCAAGAGCCTTGAACATCCTATGATTCCTATAAAATGGAGATAAGCAATCAAATAATTAAGAATTGAAAACCTCATTTTATTTTAACCACATTTACCAATCCCAAGCATGAGCTGCTACTGCAAATGGTCATTTGAAAAGGAAATACAATTCTACCTCAGAAGCTTTGCAAAACTATTGCACACTACTTCTTGCTTACATAAAATACTGCAAGCACTTGGATGTGGCTATAAATTTCACATTTCTACATCAACATACCATGCTATCTCCCCTCCCAGAATAATTGTCCTTAATTCCATGGCATGTGTTCTAAAAATCTAATCAAAGATAAAGCACATGTATTAAAATTTTCATACTAGAACCATTTAGTTGGACAGCTAGTAATATAACAAGTGGACATCAACATGAACATGTTTACACTCTCTGCTGGTTCACAGTACCCTTTTTCTTTCATTTATGTGTTTAAATATTGAACACATACAGCCTCTGACTTGGTCGAAATTGTTCATACCCAGAAACTAATGTCTGCACCAGTATTTGCATGGTTTAGAATTTATACCTGGCTAAATTTGTGCAAACATTTTTTTATTAGCTTCTGAGTAAATTATTAGTATGTTACAATAAATTTATGGAAGATTTGGGTCAGGCCTTTGCTGTCAATATCTTGGCAAATGTGGTAGATAGTGTAGTTTACGGTTTAAAAATTCTGGCTGCTATCTAAATGTGCAAGACTCAAAATTATGTGTTCACAAACATTACTAACTAAACTGTGAATATTATTGATTATTCACTAAGATGAGATATTACAGTGTATGTACAACAAAAATAGATAGCAATCTATCAATATCTCTATATATCTATATATATAAATATAAATATAGACACGCACGCAAATATATACATATATATATATATATATATATATATATATATATATATTTTTTTAATATATATATATATATATATATATATATATATATATATATATATATATATATATATATATATATATATATATATAAAACATATAGGTATATAAACACAGACTCAAAGACACATTTCCACTGAAAATGCAAATTGTTGATCCACCAGTAATCGACACCTAATAGCAGAAAAAAATAAACAAAGATAATCACAGGCTTAAAATCCCTGGGCTACCAGAAAATACTAGGAACATTTTAATTCTTTTCTGTGTCTTAAAGGCTCTTCACAGCAATCAGAGACCCAGAGACCCAGTATATCAGGATTGATAAAAACAAAACAAAAAAAAAAAAGAACACTGCTTTCTGGGGGGGGGCTGCAATATACCCCTGCACTATCTACTAATTATATATGCCAACTCCAAGATAGCACTACAGTGGGGAAAGGACATATTCCCCAATTCCCATTGTTCCACAATCTTGTAGTGAAAATGTGCTATATTTTGATCAGCTAATTTTTGGTCAGCTGTACCAGCTCTTTCATATGTCAATCAAACGGACTTGTTGACACAATGTTCTGCTCCCCTATACATATATGTGCAATTGGTGTTTGAGGCATAGAGCTCATCAATGTTCAGGATAACAGAGGTGTGTGGGTTACAGCCCCCACTGTTGCAGGAGCAGTGGGACTTTAAAATGCCTACAAACAGCATTACAGTGAGCTTTGACATGAAATATTTTCCCTGCTGATTGGTCTAGGTGTTGAAAGTTCTCAGATTCACAATTGTAGATCTTTTGCTTCTGACATGCAACCAAACTTATTTCATCCTAAGATGGTAAAATGACATTTCTCAAAATGGGTCTGACATCTCTGTTAGAATGAGTAGCACGTATGAGGATGCAAGAAGAGGGAGAAATGGATACACTGGATCAAAAAAGTTTTGTAACTGTCAATAAGGCATGTTACAATTAACTTTTTGAATGTTTTATTCATTTGTTTATCTGTTTGTTTTTTTATTTAAATTTGTTCTCCATACTAGAATACTCATCTAAAATGACCTATTTCAGGTTTGGATTGGTTGGAAAGTACATTGCAAAATGTAGTAATAATGTAAAAGTACATAAAATAGAAAATAGAAAATGTTCTGCAATTTATTTATTTGACATTTGTTAACCAGGTTATTCCAACTAGGAAAAAGCCCTTTTCAGTGGAGACCTGAGGAGAAATGCTCCAAAAATAATGCAAATAATAGAAGAATACAAAGAATAATTTACATGACCAAAATGAATTACCATGAGTAAGTTGAATCAATACTAAGCATACATAATACAAGGTACAATAGTAACAGATGCAGCAATCAAAACACAGCATACTAAAGCTGTACAATATATACTAAAACTGTACAATATAAACATAAATATAGAGACCAATAGAGGTCATTTGGGTAGCTGAAAGCAATAGGAACAGTAGGTCCTTTAAGACCTGTAATATATTTAAGACCTGCCAACTAAAACATATATTTTATAACAAAAGTATATTCAGTAAATAAGATATATATTTGGTAAAAGAGAGAGAAAACAAAGAAAAAAAATCACATTTCTGTTATACTTACAACATCCAATAACATCCAATAAGTTTTATAAGGAAGGATTAAATAACATTTTATCATTTAGATGCATTCAGATTTAGTAAGTAAATGGGAGTTTAGGATGAGTGAAGTGAAGATGAACAGAATATTAAGCAGAATGAAAAAAGTGGTATGGTTGTGATGTACATTACTTTAGAGTTGTTAAGAGGTATGTTTGAAAATAACAGAAAATGAGCCTTAACATGCATTCTATTTTGTCAGTGGATTTCTTTAAAATAGGAAGCATACATCTCAACTGTCCAGATTTTCACAGAATATCTACATATTTGCCTTAAATATTTGGTCTGTTCACCATGCAATTTGTGGTTTTCTAGCAAATCGGTGAGATATGAAGTCATTAAATAGTGACAATCATTACAGGTTCAAAATTTATATCTTTCAGAAAATCCACACTAATGCAAAAGTTGGTATTCTAGCAACTTTCTAAGTTTGTAAGAGCAGTAATTAAATCCTGTCCCTATTTTTGGGCCTTGCCCCCCCCCCATTATTTTTGTCTTTGTCCAGATTTTTTACGCAAACAGGTTGAGTGGTACGGCAAGAAGTATAAGTTGTTATAAGTTGCTGATGGTCATTTTGTTGAATTGTTCAGTTATTCCATTGTTTTTAAATGGTGATGCTCATCATTTAGGACTGTTTAAGTTATTTATTATTTTATTTTTAAAACAATGACATTTGTCAGTTTTAAGAAGGTGTTTTTGAGACTTTTTCCTGATTTTCAGATATGAAGTGCACTCCTGAAGAAACTGATATAGATTCTGAGAAACTGTGATTGGCTTAATATCAGTTATGTCAAGCCTCAACAGTGAGCA